>NC_056501.1:51343724-51344638 GCF_014905685.2 Nematolebias whitei | reverse complement strand
GTGGTTTGGACATGTCCAGAGGAGGGACAGTGGTTTGGACATGTCCAAAGGAGGGACAGTGGGTATCTTGGTAGAAGGATGTTAGAAATGCAGCTGCAGGAAAAAGACACAGAGGAGACATATGGAGGTAGTTAGAGAGGACATGGAGGTAGATGGAGTGAGGACAGAGGACACAGAGGACAGAAATGTCTTGCCACAAGAACAGCTGAAAGAAGAAAATAAAGTATTTTTATGAGGACATATAATCACACACTGCGGTTTACATTTTAAACTTTATTAGAACATTATATTGACTTCCAATCATTTCAGTAGCTTCAGAAAATTCTGTCATTAATTGTTTTAACTTTAACTTAAACTCAATAACTCCTAATCTCTCTAATCTCTAAACCAAAAATAATGTCCCACCTCATTGGGACTGATTTTTGGTCCTCATAAGGATACTGGTCCTGACAGCGTAGATGATTATACCAGCAAAGGTCTTAAGATGCACACACACAAGAGATTATGTAGAATAAATGACGAGTGCATGTACGGGAAGACATTTATATTATTACTGTTGTGTGTACTGGTAAGTGTCAGGATTTATGGGCTGGTTTACGTTTTAGCTGCAGCTTCTCAAAAGTAATAAAACTTTTCAGATCAGTTCAAACACCCAAAACTTTTTGTCTGAAGGTAAAACACTGAAGTCATTCAGGTTTGTTGTTCCCAGTACGCTGTACATGATCTGACTGGTGTCACCTGTGTTCACAATATGAGCATGTGTCAGTCAGCCACTCTGCGCACGCACACACACACACATCACAGAGAGCACACACACACCACAGAGAGCACGCACACACACACACACCACAGAGAGCACACACACATCACAGAGAGCACACACACATCACAGAGAGCACACACACACCACAGAG
>NC_056501.1:51337330-51343714 GCF_014905685.2 Nematolebias whitei | reverse complement strand
AGCACACACACACCACAGAGAGCACACACACATCACAGAGAGCACACCAGTAAGTAAAAACAGGTCACCAGCAGGTCTGCTGTTATTTCTGTACAAAATCATAAAATGCAGTTGATTATGAAATATGAATTATGTGAATATGTCGACAGTAGCACAGCTCAGAGCCATGTGAGTGATACTTTGGTACATTTATCTATTCTTCAGCTCATCTACTGAACTCATGCAATACTGGGGAAATGAAGGCCCAACGAGAAGTGACGTCACGGCTCTGAGTCAGAGGAAACCTGCAGATGACAGCCGGCAGCGCTTTGTTTGTTTGGATGATTTCCACAGCTACTCTGTGAAACATCAGTGCTGAGTCTAGTTACTGTAGGTTAATATAATAAAACACACTGCGCTCTGACGGTGGGCCTGTGTCCTCGTGGTGACCACGGCAGCTCCAGCTCTAAAACTATCAGAACATTAAACTAGGGGGAAAGAATCATCAAATTACTCAAATCGTTTGTTCACAAAAAAGGTTTGGTTTGGACTGCTGCACCATGTTCACCATGCGCAGCAGTGCATGAGTGGTTAGCGCAGTCATCCTCCAATAGGAGAGTCGGGGGTTCGATTCCAGCAGCAGTCGCATGATGAAGTGTGGCATAGCCTCTGATGTGTGTCCCCTCAGTGCATGAATGTGATAAAGCTCTGATTATTCTTTCCATAGATCTAGTATAGAGCTGTATGAACGGGTCGCTGAGGCACAGATTGTTGTGAAGAGCTTTGAGAGTCGACCAGATAGAAAGGAGCTTCTGTGTAAGTGCAGGCCAGGTTCAGCTGAAGGAGCTGCTGAGTTGACCATGAAGAAAATGGATGGATGGATGGCCTGTGATCAGAAAGTCACAGGTTCAACTCCCAGTACCGTCAACATCAAAATATGGGTGGAAAAGGTGAAACACCCACACCTGCCTCCACCCTCACTGGCCCCACCCTGGGCCCCTGAGCAAGGCATTCAACCCCACCATCTGCTCCTAAACAGGTCTCTCTTGAAAATAAGTTCTCGTGACTCAGTGAGTCTACCTGGATAAATAAAGGCTAAATGAAAAAATAAATAAATAAATAATTGTGTTTTGTAGAAATTATCTATTTATTGGTTAATTCTTCTAAAAAGGTGTTTTTGTATTAACTGAATACTACTGTTTGCTCTTTAAAAGGGGAAATGTATTTGATCAGATTGCTCAGTTATCCAATATGTCAATCGTTAAAATGATTGATTACTAAAGTATTCAAAGATACAAACCCACATTAAACTAAAGACTTGAACTCATCAGCAAGTTGAACTCATGTCTGAACAAAATACATGTGAAAAAATAAATTAAAAGTGAAAGGCTCATGTTAAGTTTCCTGCGAATGTTTAGGAGCAGCTTTGGAAGACGTGCACTCTGCTGCTCGTGCTGGATCACGTCGGTTCACTGGGACGTCCTACAGCTTGGCTCAGGACTAATTGTGTTCAGATTGACAAATGTGTGCAGATTAAATTTCAAAAAGTTTTCAAACGTGGCCTGGAGGTGATCCAGTGTTTCTGTTCCTCTAAACACAGGTCTGAAGTGCCTCAACGTGAAATGGAAACATTTTTCATTAGACCACCTTCAAAAGTGGGCTGGACACCTCTAAGAGGTCGATGAGGGAAATGCTTTTAATAAACATTGAGGTAATTCAGACCTGGATTTAGAGCTATTCAAATACAATCCAGTGCTTAGAATGGCTCCTAACAACAATGCAGAGCATCCCCAAACCGTTCTGATGCAGCTCAGACTGTTTACGTCCATTTCGAGTGGAACTAGTTGTTCTGCTGCGCTTTTGATATTCGTGTTCAAAAGAACCCTTGCTTTTTCTGAAACCACACGTTTTAAATTCAGGTGTCAAAGTGGAACGTCTCTGCAGGAGTGTGAATCATGTGTGCACACTACCAGAAGCTGCAGTGAGTAGTTTTCTGTGTCTGCGTCAGTAGATGAACACCAGCAGTGTGGCAGATAGAAGAGTGCTGTTTGTGCTGATCATCAGTTGAGCATGTAGGAACAACCCAACCTCACCCTCAGCCCAAACCAATGTGTTATAATCAACTGTTTTCATGCAAGAGATTGCATGTGTATCTTGTTGAAAGCCCATCATCAGTGATGTCAGATATACAATAATTACCATTTTTATAAGATAGTTCTAGGGTTAAGGACCTCTCCTTTTCCGTGCACACACAATCATTACAAACACCTCATCTTACAACCTCACTCAGCACATACTATAGTTTGGGTCAACATACAATAATTTTCAAGCAACAGTATGAAAGTTTGTCATATCTTATCTGGCAACCCTGGCTGGCATGGAAACTACAGCATATTCAGCCAGCACAGCATTATTAATGAAAGTTTTTACACATTGATTTGAGAACAATCGATATTAAAAATACACCAAATATTCCAGAGACTAGTGGAACTTTGCCACTGTCTCAACTCTCGTCAGCTCCGCACCAGTTAAGGGCCTCCCACTGCCAGTACCCACCCCCACTCAGCCCGGTTTAAGGGACCACCTTGTTTGAGGTTCCAAGCAGGCTGATTTTGACGTTCAACTTCCTCATGGTGTGATCATTTCTTGGACGGCGCCACAAGAAATGATCACATTTACAAAGATATTGGAGATGATGGCACAGCATGGCTACACCTGGATGTATAAGCAGTGCCGAGATAAGCTAAAGAAATTCAACTCTGATTATAGGGTGAATAAAGACCACAAAGGCCGGAGCGGCTCCAACACTATGACCTGTTACAATCCCGCCCACTTTGCATTGATGATCACGCCCACAAAGCAAGGAAACAGGTCAGCCTCCACTGTAGTGGCAAATCACCTACACCTGAGAAGAACCCAGAAGAAAAGAGCCCAGTGATGCTGCACTTACCACTGGCAAAGCAGCAGAGCAGAGACCAACTCTAACCCTACTGAGATGCTTCCACTATGTGTGTGCTCAGTAACTCTGCTGCTTGTTGTGGAGTCTTTACAGTCTTTTAGATGATCATCTGCATATACATATCTGGCTCTGAGTATCACATGTGAGTCAATGTAACAGAGTGTGGTTAAACCATACACTTTCTGCTATCGAAGAGAACTTTCAATCACTCAAGTTGGCCGGCATCCTACAGAAATCTGTGTTGGAGTGTTACACATCATCAGTTTTATATATATATATATATATATATATATATATATATATGTGTGTGTGTGTGTGTGTGTGTGTGTGTGTGTACAGTGATTAATTTGAGCTGGATCCTGCTGGAACAAGATCCGGGAACTCTCATTTTGACCACTCGGATCCGGCAACTCAAACCTCCGCCCCCAAAAGTCCAAAGTCATTGCGCGTTTTTATTTTGATTATTTATTCAAATGCAACGAGAGGAGACGTTCTGTGGAGCGGACGTTCCACCAGCTCGTGCACACGCTCCTGCCCAGCAGAGACGTGGACCGCATGTCCCGTGGGGATGAAGCGTCTTCATCCACCTTCAGCTGTGCGCCCTGAGACAGAAGAGCGTCTCCAGACAGCTCTGCAGAGCGTGCACAACTGATGATGTCAGAACTGCTGCATTTCAGAGATAATAAATAAAAAGCTTACAGTAAAAAAAAAACTACGGCATTAATTTGTTAAAATATCAGCGTCAAAATGTCAAACAGACTTTTTACTTTCATAAAATAAATGGATGGACTGTCCTTAGACAACAGAGAATTGAAGCACCTGAAGGCAGTGGTGATCGAGATTAGAGAAGAACAAGGAGCAGGACTGAATTCAGCTGAGAAGAGTTCGGGTCGGACAGTGAAGTGGGGGGGGGGGGGGTGCTTGACAGAATCAGAGCTGCTCTATTCACTGCTCTCTAAAATAGTCATTTCAATCCAACCTTTATTTATACAGGTTGTTGGTCTCATGGAGCCTCGTCATTTACAAGAGAAACCTGTTTATCATCAATTTAATAAAATGTTTAACAACCAGTTAAAATACAACAAAATGCAGGAAATGGCATCTCTTTTATTCAACATTTTCTGGCGAAGGACCCATGGACCCCATGGAGGGGCGGGGTACACCCTGGACAGGTCTTCAGTCCATAACAGGGACACATAGAGACAAACAACCATTCAGTTTCACCTAGGGACAATTTAGAGTTACCAGTCAGTCTAACATGCATGTTTTTGGTCTGCGGGAGGAAACTGGAATAACTGGAGAAAATCTACGCATGCACGGAGAGAACATGCAAACTCCACCCAGAAAGACCCCTGGACCGGGGTTTGAACCTGGGACCTGCTCGCTGAGAGGCAGCAGCTGTACCAGTTGCACCACCGTGCTGCAGGTTATATTGGACATGTAATCTGGATATAATTACATAAACACTCATTTTAAACATAACAAGCTTCCTAATATCACATCAGAGCTGTCGCTTCACATTTCCACTTTTGCTCTTAAAAAAAAATCTCCGTCCCTAAAAGTTCAAAGTTATGGGCAATTTTATTAAAAAACAAAAATATAATTAAACATTTTGCAATATGTATAAGTTCCAGCGCTTTTGTGAACAATGTGATGTGTGAATCACTGCAGGAGTTTTCTGAACTTTCACTGAACTGAAAAAAGAGACGATGATCTCGGCTCATCGAGCTGCTTGTCGTGCAGTCAGAGTGAAGCAATGTCGGAGCGACCACAACGTTTTTATGGAGGCCAGCATGGAGGCCTCTGTTGACATCTGCAACCACTTTACCAGATACTTTGCTGATAAGGCAGAGTTGATTAGGTCATCCATCCCCCAGTCCACACCTGATCCCTCTGTCTTTGTCCCTTGCTCAGCTGTCTTCAAACAGTTTGAACCCATTTCACTCCCATTTCTGAACTAAGTTGTTGGTCAGATGAAACCCTCCGGTTCCCCCGCTGACCCAATTCCTGCGTTGTTTTTCAAACAAGTTCTACCCACGATTGGACCCTCTGTTCTTACTATTATAAATAGTAGTATTGTGACAAGTGTGGTTCCCGATGTTTTCAAACATGCAGTAGTTCATCCGTCAATTAAGAAATCTGGACTTGACCCTTCGACTTGTTCAAATTTCAGACCAATCTCAAAACTTCCTTTCCTGTCCAAAATCCTGGAGAAAACAGTTTTCATTCAATTAAACAAGTTTTTGAATTAGAACAGAATCTTCGAGATTTTTCAATCTGGTTTTAAGCAACTCCACAGCACTGAAACAGCATTAGTAAGGGTTTGTAACGACATTATGATGTCAAACGATTCTGGTCAATTTGTGGTACTTGTGCTCCTGGACCTTACTGCTGCTTTTGATACTGTTGACCACAATATCCTTATATCACGGCTGGAACAGTGGGTTGGGATCACAGGTGCTGCATTAGAATGGTTCCGCTCATACCTGAGTGGCAGGAGCTTCTGTGTCAAGGTTGGTAACAATGTATCTGCCTCATTACCTCTTTCATGTGGGGTCCCACAGGGTTCAATTCTTGGACCCCTTCTGTTCTCACTTTATTTGCTCCCACTGGGGTCCATCCTGGGGAAACATGGTCTTTCATTCCATTGCTATGCTGATGACTGTCAGATCTACCTGCCTGTGAAACCAGCAAGTGTTTGCTCCATTCACCCACTGTTTAAATGTCTGGACGACATTAAGGCCTGGATGGCTTCAAATTTCTTAAGTTTTAACGATGAGAAGACTGAAGTCATTGTCTTTAGTCCTAGCTCAACTGCCGCCACTGATCCTGTCAACCTGGACTCTCTTCAGCCAAATCTGAAGTAGTCTGGTAAAAATCTCGGGATGGTTTTAGACTCTGACTTCAAGTTTGACAAACAAATCAACTCTGTTCTGCAGAAAAGCTTCTTCCAACTAATACAGGTAGCTAAACTCAAGCCAGTGTTGTCCAGACACGACCTTGAGAAACTAGTCCACGCCTTTGTCATGACCCGATTGGACTATTGCAATGCACTGTATGCTGGGGTCAGCCAGGCCTCCATCTCACGTCTTCAGCTCGTCCAGAATGCTGCTGCTCGGCTTTTAACTGGAACTCATAGGTCTGAACATATTACTCCAGTTCTGTCCTCCCTTCACTGGCTCCCTGTTCGTATGAGGATAGTCTTTAAAATTCTTCTGTTGACCTTAAAATGCCTAAATGGCCTCGCACACCTTCACCTCTCTGAGCTTCTGGAACCTTACGTTCCCTCTTGAGCCCTGAGATCATCTGATCAGCTGCTTTTGGCTGTTCCAAAAACAAGAAGCTCAGAGGAGATCGGGCTTTTTCAGTCATGGGCCCCAAACTCTGGAACAACCTGCCCCCCAACATCAGGCAGGACACCTCCCTTCAACCTGCCCCCAACATCA
>NC_056501.1:51331152-51337230 GCF_014905685.2 Nematolebias whitei | reverse complement strand
CCCAACATCAGGCAGGACACCTCCCTTCAACCTGCCCCCAACATCAGGCAGGCCACCTCCATTCAACCTGCCCCCAACATCAGGCAGGCCACCTCCATTCAACCTGCCCCCCAACATCAGGCAGGACACCTCCCTTCAACCTGCCCCCCCAACATCAGGCAGGTGTAATGAAATAATAACTGTGTCTGATATTATCCATAATTTAAACGGATTCTTTCATTTTTCTGGACTGGGTACTCTCGTGCCTTGAATGATTAAATGTGGACGGAAACGTGTTTTAATTTCTGACTCACCAACAACAGTGGGTCGTTTATTAAAACGATTTAAACACATCACACATTTACAATAATTGGCAGATTGATTACAATAACACAGCTTAATTAATGAGCTTTACAATGAGAAATCATACGGCCATGATTTCTTACTTGCAACTGAAATACAACAGACATTTCTGAAAATATCTGGATTAATTACTGGCAGATAGAAGAGTTTTAAAGATGGGAAAATGAAGTTTAAATGGAGAGAGATGGGTGAGGGAATGTGTCTGTTATAACCAGAAACAACACGCTCCTTTCAGACGCAGCTTAACCCACGGTACACTTCGCAGTTGAAGATCGACTCTTTACCTTTGCAGACGATAGTTCGGCCTCGGTGTAGAGTTGCCTTTCAACGCTTTTCAGCGTCTCCGTAAGAACAGCTGTGACCTCAGGAGTCGTGAGATCATTTCGTTCAACAGCAGCTCACCTCCCAGGTGGACTCACATGAGCTGTGAGCCCGTCAGAGGTTCCACTCAGATGTGGAAGATTCCATAATCCCCACGAGACTCGGAAGAACTTCGGATCATGTCTGGAACTTCTTGTTCTCTCCAGCAACTTTTCTGTTCGGTTCTGCTCTCCGAACTTTGGTTCATGTTTGGAACGTTGTTCTTCTTGGAACTCTTGTTCCGCTCTGGAACTTGTTCTGCTTGGAACTTTGTTCTGCTTGGAACTAGGAAGTGTCGACCCTTTTAAAGAGGTCACTTCCGGTTCCTTCTGGGAACTTCCTGATTGGTTGAACGAACCAACAGGGGTGTGGTTTTAGTGACGTCAGAGGTTATTACAAGTCAGAAAAACAGCGGAATGTTTTTGGAACAGACGGAGAAATGTTTTTGGAACAGACAGAGAAATGTTTTGAAGAACAGAGACATTTAGGAGCCAGTCTCCTTCTATCTATCTGAAAAAGTTAAACATGACATTTCGTTCCGATAAACATGTTTTTGACCGTTCCTTCACTTTTGACCGACTCACAACTTGCTCATTTCAGACAGAAGATCAAAAAAATGCATAATTACTCTTGTAACAGACATTAACTTGATTTCTACTTTGAATGAGGATTAAAAATCATTTATACTGTTTCACAGTTGATTTAAAGTGAGTAGTTCACTTCAACATTTAAAATGGTTTGAACTAAACACACTTTTGATTATCAAGACATTTGTAAAATAGTAATGATAATATGAAAGAGAGTGTTCTTTCAATTGATTTAGTGCAGGACACACTTAGAAAGTCTCTGGATGCTTAATTTGTGTTTCTGGACTCAAATCAATGAAATAACAGTTCCTGTTCCAGGAAGGTCCAGGTTTTGACCTGAGGCTTAGTTCACTACACAGGACACCTCCCTTCAACCTTCCCCCCAACATCAGGCAGGCCACCTCCCTTCAACCTGCCCCCCAACATCAGACAGACCTCCTCCCTTCCTCACTTCAAATCTCTGTTAAAACTCATCTGTTCTCTCAGACATTTCACTCAGTGTAAATTGATCTAGTGTTTTTTAATCTGTGACCCTGTGTTTTAAATGCTTTTTAATAATTCTTCAGTTATTATTATTAGTGTATGGTATTTTTGTCTCTTTCATTTTACTCATTGATTGTTGTTGTTGTTGTTGTTGTTGTTAAGCACTTTGATAACAGGTTCTGTTTTAAATGTGCTCTATAAATAAAGTCGACTTGCTAAATATTAGGCAGTTTTTTTTCTAAGTGTGGCCAAAAACTTAGAGCAGCGCTTGTTGTCCCACGGTGCGGCGCAGGGAGGAGGATGAGGAGGACGAGGAGGATGAGGAGGACGAGGAGGACGAGGAGGATGAGGAGGCGCACATGATCGAGGTGTGGGACAACTGGCAAGGTAAGAAATGATCCTGCACTTAATACACTTACAAATCACACATAAAGTGTTTAAAAGTAAATTATAAATATGAACTGGCTTCACTGGTGATTTTAGCCACTTTTGGGTGTGCTCAAGCACCCCTAAATTTTAACCCAGCACCCCTGAAAAATAAAGAAACCATCATTAGGATTTTGAAAGGAAACAGTTCTCAAACCTTAGATTCACCAAACTATTGAATAGATATGGAATAAATGATGCCAGTCTGAAACAGGCCAGTAAAATCTATGATTGTTTTTGCATGAGTTGTGCCACCTGTCAATCAACCCAGTAGACACGTCATCAACTGACCAATCAGCGACCTCAATTGTCCTGAACGCCCCTTACCTGCAGAGCTGCAGCTTTGCAGTCAGAGATTTCAATAACTGAGTTTACATCTTTTGTTTCATGTTAATCTACTTTAATAATCCTTTGTAAAATACACCAGGATGCAGGAAATGACATCTACTTTATTCAAAATTCTCTGGGGGTGACCCCCAGACCCCCCCACACACTATTTGTGTTCTGGCATCGTTTGGTTTTCAGATGAAGCTCTGAAAGGACCATACAGGAAGAGAAAACAGCTGACTGGTTGAAATGAGCCCAGACTCAGAGGACAGGAACCTCCTGCTTCACCTACAATGAACGCTGCAGCGTAAACATCAGGGATCATCCATGATCTGTGCAACACGTGTGCGTCATGTGTTCTCTACTAAAATCAGGTTGAACTGCTCCAACAATGATTGCCACAGCATGTTAGTTAATCGTGATGCAACATCACCACAACTTTTTCAAACCGAATGCTCACATTTGATATAGGGTTGATATAGATGAGTACTGGTCAGAGACATGCGGTCAACACAGGCAGATAAGAAACTAAACAAGAAAGTGAACAACAGTAAAGAAAAAAGCTAATGTGTGTATCTGTTTTATGTTTAGTTTTCGTTAAATTTTACATTTCTATCATTTCTCCTTCTTTGCAGTCAATATAACGTTTGCCAACACTTGTATTATAAGTAACATTTTTCTGCAGAAGCACTAAAGTATTTCATGTTTATCTGTTATATATTTATTCATGTTGATGTGTGGCAGCACGGTGGTGCAACTGGTACAGCTGCTGCCTCTCAGCGAGCAGGTCCTCGGTTCAAATCCCGGTCCAGGGGCCTTTCTGGGTGGAGTTTGCATGTTCTCTCCGTGCATGCGTGGGTTTTCTCTGGGTACTCCGGTTTCCTCCCACAGACCAAAAACATGCACGTTAGACTGACTGGTAACTTTAAATTGTTCCTAGGTGAGAGAGAGACTGGTTGTTTGTCTCCATGTGTCCCTGTGATGGACTGGAAACCTGTCCAGGGTGTCCCCCGCCCCTCGCACTGTGATACCTGGACATGGGCACCAGCGACCCCCGTGACCCAAAATGGAAGAAGTGGGTAAAGATGATGGATGGATGTTGATGTGACATAGAGCCATTTGAAAGAGGCAGGAGTGACACATGCATTAACCCGCTACTGTCTGCTGGGGGCGCTGGTGAGCTCTCAGCCTCAGTCTCCTGCCTCTCCTGTTGCACAGAAACAGTAATAACCAAACAGAAACTATTTGCAACTGAATGCATAACAAACCTTCACATGGTCAAATAAATAAACATCTGCTGGGCCTTCCTGAAGGCTAAGGGTCTCATGGTTTGGTCCCAGTCACTACATCATCACCGTGATTGGTTAATTTTCTCATCAGTTATTAAAGAACAAAAATCATTCAGAGACTGGCTGAACTCTGACTTTGCCTTTTCTCCTGAAGTATGAAACAACGAGAGCTCCTTCAACCATGTTCCTGCCTGGAGAGGCAAAACAATCTGATTGGATAACAGTATTTTCATGAATTACAACGTTTCCTGCTCAAATGATAAGTAGTTTACAGAAAATAAGAGAAATTAGAAAAAATAAAATGTGAATATTTTCTCTGAAAATATGTAATTTATATAAAATAAATACTGACTAAAAAAATGTAAACATATCATATGTGCTTCATTCTTGGGCCTTCTCTGAGGGCATAGAAGGCTTGAGGGTCCCCCACTGTGTGAATCTGATTCTGCTGGACTCATCAACACGTCACTGGTCCTAATGGGATCAAGTGCATTTCTTACAACAGAAAAGGTTAACTCATGTCATCTGAACCAGTTCCTTTTTGTTATTATCTACCTGGATGACTGAGGTTACAACACTTTTTTGCATTTCTTCCAGTTTGAAAATGTATTTGGAGCTCAGAGAGCTATATTTTGCAAAGTGGTGAGCAGCAAGATTATTGGGAGGCTCAGGTCCTCGTCTTGTGTTCAGTAAAGACTCAAACTGTCTCCCGATGCTCTTCATAAACTGTTTACTTGTCTAGGGTTTTTACATATTCGATCAAATTGTTTGAGGTCTATTCGTCCTCTTGACAGATTTGCTGGGCAAAATTAGCAGAGAGCTTTATGGCTACACAATATTATAAAAATATGCTATATTATTAATTAACAATGTGATGACAAGAAATAAATCACAATAAACTCACGTTTTCCTCAATTCTCACATTCTCTTCTGACATTGTGATCGTCTAAACCAGATGTTAGCATCAGTAAGAGTTCATTGGATTGACCAAATATATTATTAACACGCAGAACATGAACGCTTGATACTTGAAATACGTATGAACTACGGTTTAATGCAGTCCAAGCAGTACTTTGTGCTCACTGATATTGTAATGGCAATTAATTAGCAAAATATTGTAAATGGTAAATGGACTGTACTTATATATCACTTCTATCTAATCAAGATACTCAACGCTCTTTACAACAATCTGTGTCCTCATTTACCTCCAAAACACACATTCATACAGCGCTCTACTGGATCTGTACAAAGATAATATGAACAAATCATTGTAAAGAGACTAATCAGTGATTTATCACATCCATACACTGATGGGACACACGGAGGAGGCAACGAGGGGCTGATTGATTGGGGATGATGTTCACTGTAGTCAAACAGAAACAGGAGTGTTTTACATAAAAAGGTAAAGCAAAATTATCCCTGGACTTAGTGTTCTCCACTTTGATGATGGGGAAGACAAACAGGTTGAAAGTTAAAGACTCCTCCTCTGCTCCATGCTGTGGCTGAGTGACAGGAGGGCAGGAATAAGCTGAAACACATGCTCACTCCAGCTACACCTGGCAGCGAGGCAGCCTGCGGTGAGCTAGGCAGCCTGAGCTCCACGTCAGTGACAGGAGCATGCTTGGCCATCAGATACAGCTATTTTTAGGAAGAAGCTGTCAATGCATCTAAAGCAGCAGTGATCACAGAAGACCTACTTTACGCTGCAGACTGCTCGGGACGTCAGGGAGGAAGTGTTTTGTACTTTCTGACGTTGAGTGAGAGCACTTATTCACAAAGAGTTAAACGGACAGAAAGATTAAAGAGAACAGGGTGGCTGAGCTCAGTGATGATCTGCTGCACAATTCATACATTCACTATAAACACATGGTTTACTCCATGACTTCACCAGAAGGTGAAAGTCAAACACATCTGGCCTGTGTGTGAAGTGAAACTGAATGGAACAGTGATTTGAAGAGTTTTCCCTGTTTACTGTTGTGTCTCTTCACCCTGTCTGTAGAGAGATGGGGAAATGTTCCTCTTGGTTAATGTACGATTACAGAGAGAGAACAGGTGTAGAAGAGGAGTGTAAGATTACAGACAGAGAACAGGTGTAGAAGAAGAGTGTAAGATTACAGACAGAGAACAGGTGTAGAAGAGGAGTGTAAGATTACAGACAGAGAACAGGTGTAGTAGAGGAGTGAAAGATTACAGACAGAGAACAGGTGTAGAAGAGGAGTGTAAGATTACAGACAGAGAACAGATGTAGTAGAGGAGTGTAAGAT
>NC_056501.1:51330190-51331052 GCF_014905685.2 Nematolebias whitei | reverse complement strand
GACAGAGAACAGGTGTAGTAGAGGAGTGTAAGATTACGGACAGAGAACAGGTGTAGTAGAGGAGACCAGCTTTAGACGTAACATCAGGATGGAGCTCCCGTTTCCTCGACAGTACCACGTGGTGATGGGTGGATGTCTTTCCAGGACTGATGGCAAAAAAATAATTTTGAGCTAATAAATTATTTTTTTTAACTAAGACTATATTTATGTTGTGTTTGTACTAAGGCAGATTTTGTTTTGTTATTTTATACATTAAAGATATAGATTTTTAGTTTTGCATGTTAAGTTAAACTGCAGTTTCTCCAGTGCAAAATGTTACATCTCCCTTTTTCTAATCTCTAAGCACCGTGTTAATGGGGCGGCTGTGGCTGAGTGGTTAGGGCAGTCGTCTTCCAATGCAAGAGTTGGGGGTTCGATTCCACCAGCAGTCACATGCTGAAGTGTCCCTGGGCAAAACAATGAACCCCTCATAGCCTCTGATGTGTGTCCCATCAGTGTCTGAATGGGTCAATGAGGCACAGATTGTTGTAAAGAGCTTTGAGTGTCTTGATCAGATAGTAAGGTGATATATAAGTACAGTCCATTTACCATTTAATACAGCTAGCTAAACACTGATTGACAGCATGACGACTTAGTGGTTAGCACTGCTGCCTCACAGCAAGAAGGGTCTGGGTTCAATTCCTGGTTTGGACCTGGGGTGTTCTGTGTGAAGTTTGCATATTCTAACGTGGGTTTTCTTCCTCCCACAATCCATAATAAAGAATGTTGGGCCTTCCTTGCAAAAGAGATATTAGTTCTCAAAGGGATTTGCCTCTGTGTCCCTGTGATGGACTGGAGACCTGTCCAGGGTGTCCCTGTGATG
>NC_056501.1:51326399-51330180 GCF_014905685.2 Nematolebias whitei | reverse complement strand
GTCCAGGGTGTCCCTGTGATGGACTGGAGACCTGTCCAGGGTGTCCCCCGCCTCTTGAACAGTGACTGCAGGATATGGGCACCAGTGACCCCCACAACCCAGAAAGCAAGACACGAGTTAAGTTAATGGATGTTAGAATAAAAAGGTTAACAATAAATAAAACTGAATAAATAAATAGACAGGTGGTGTGAGTTGGAACACTCTTGAAATTGCCGAGAACCTTCTGTTTACATGCAGATCAGTGATCAACCGTGTTCGTTCAAAATGTTCTTTACATGTTTGACTGGAGGGAAACATGATCGTGTTATAGCATCTACTCTTCTTTCACTCCGTCACACACATGCACAAACAGACACACACAGAACACACTTTAAAGTGAAAGAGTGTTTTATCATTCTGGACATTAAACTTATCCAAATCATGATCACATTCCATGTGTGAGGTAAACCCATTATACCGTGGGTCATACGAACGTATGGGAGCAAAACCTCATCTCGTCTGTCAATGAGTTGAACTTTTTAGCAGACACTCACGCACACACATGCACAGACACACACCGTTTTGTGTGTATAAAGTACATGATTAATCACTGTACTCTGGTTTTATTTAAACGTGTTGTTGGAGCAGGCAAGTGCTGCTGTGTCTTCTGTGTTACAAGTTACTCGTGTGATGCATGTGAATCAACAAAAGACCACTTCGTGTTTGACATCATTTCACGAACTCTCGTCTTCGTTTACGGATTCAGACGGTGGAGAAAACTGTGGCTGCGTCACGTCAAAGTCTGAGGACTGTAGCACGGAGACAGAGCAGGTTGTTGGGACTCAAACTGTTACAGGATCGTTCTGTCCGTTTTCAACCTCGTCACTGCTATAATGTGGTTTATCTGAAACATGGAGCTTTTATTAATACTTTGCATCATCAGACCTCTTTTGTTACACTGAGAATCTAAACATCTAAAGAAAACAGTTGCTAAATCATCTGCAGTCAGAAGATGCCAAGACCTGAAGTTGGACTTTGTTCACACATCTGCTTGAATTATCACCTGCTGCTGAAGGCGAAGAGCAGACGATGATGATGTTTTAGCTCATGTCTGTGTGAGTGTTTGTGCATGTCTGTTAGTAAAATGCTTCATGAACTGCGAGACAAGTTTTGATCAAACTTGCAGTAAGTGATCACCAGATGCTCATTTACAGCTGATTAATTTCTGAAGTTAGTTTGATTTAAGATAGCTACCACAGCCAACTAATCACAAAAATGCAAAATACCAATAACGTAAAAATATCAAAACTGTAGTCAATGGTATAAATTTGACGGTGTGGTAGCTGAGAGTCAAAAACAACACGTACTCTGAGCGTGACATCTGACAATGTTGCAGGAGATTCATAAACGGGTGTTACTACGTTCATCCACAAAGTCCATGCTCAACACTACTATAATACTAGAAAGTACTTACTACATTCATCCTGTCACATTAGAGTGGTCGTAGACTAAACTCTGAAATGAAACGCAGTGGGTGACAGGCATTCCTCAAGGAGGCCTTTAATTTCCACCAGAAGCAGGTAGAGCAACTTCCCAACATCTCAGATCTGGAGGGGTAGAACTGCTAAAATTACAAAATAAAAAAGTCTGACTTTTGGAAATATAACTCTAAGCTCATGGTCTAAACAAAATCATCCATCCATTTTCTTTACATGCTTCTCCTTGTAGGGCCACGGGGGAGCTGGTGTGATTCTCCAGCAGTCCCTGAGTGAGGGGGGGGGGGGGGGGGACACCTGGACAGGTCTCCAGTCCATCACAGGAACACGCAGAGACAAACGACCGTCCACCAGTCTTCAAATACTCAAACATGTATGTCTTTGGTCTGTGGAAGGAAACTGAAGAACCCACAGTGAGAACATGAAAACTCCTCCCAGAAAGGCCTCGCACAGGAATCAAACCAGCAACCTTCTCACTGAGAGGCAACAACTCAGACCACCCAGGTGTCTAAAACAAAAACATATATATTTTTTAATTTCCGCCCCATACACGGACACGGAGCAGTGAAGCAACTGAATGAGGTCAGTGCAACAGAACAGAGAGCACCGTGAATGAAAAGCGTTTGCAGTCGTCGTTTGTTCCCGATGACTTTACCGAACGAAGCTGTGATTGTCTGATGAAAGTTGTTTCAGACCCGTTTGTCTGGAAAAACAAAAAAAAAACTTGTGAATAAATATCTTAGAGTTCATTTTTTACTGAATGAAAGTGGAACTCCATTGACTTTGTGGCAGACCCACCCACAGACTGAATTACACTGTGGGATGGATAATTATAAGTAATTTAAAAATTATGAATGAAATTCATTCAGTGCCTTCTGCTATAAGGTGCAGGAGAGAAATCAAAGGAAGGTCAGTCAAGATATAACAGATTCTGATTCTGACCGGCTTAATGCAGCTGCTCTACATAAAAACAGTCAGAGCAGTCCATGTTATTCAACAAACTTTAAACAGCCATCAAGTTCACATTACTATTATTTTGGCAAAAGCATTATGATATAAAGCAGGATCTTTGCAGGCTGTGCAGGAAGTGGTACAGCTAGCTGCTGCTGCAGCTATTTGTTTGTAACCATGACAATATATGTGATTAACCATCTAATCCAAAACTGACAGTGACTGATAAAACAGCGTCCACACGAAACACAATCAAATCCTTGAGACTGAAGCAATCCACTTGTCTCTGACTAGCCATTAGCTTGTTAAGCCCGTCTCAATTAAACTCCTTTTCTTCAAAATGGAGTCAGTGAAAAAGCTATTTACAGCAGATAAATTATTAATTGTACAAAACTTTTCTACAAAAGTCCACATGAAAAGATCTGAACTGTTCCTTTAAGAAGAGGCACTTATCTAACAAACGGTTGTGAGAAAGACTCAAAAACATGAACTCAGAGGAAGCGTGGCCACACAATCAACACTGGCTACTACTTTTAAAAGATGTTTCTGCTTTAATTTATGCTGCAACAATAAAGAAATAACACATAGACGTACACATATTTATTGTGTATCACAAGGAGCTGCTAAAGGTCCATCCAGCCATCATCTTTACCCACTTCTTCCTTTTTGGGTCTAAGGGGTCACTGGTGTCCATGTCCAGCAGTCACTGTGTGAGAGGCAGGGGACATCTGGACGTGTCTCCAGTCCATCACAGGGACACATAGAGACAAATGAGACAAACAACCATTCACTCTGTCTCTCTCACCTAGAGACAATTCAGAGTTACCGATCAGCCTAACATGCATGTTTTTGGTCTGTGGGAGGAAACTGGAGTACCTGGAGAAAACGCAGCACAGACAGAACATGCTAACTCCACCCAGAAAGGCCGCCGGCCGGGATTCTCGCTGAGAGGCAACAGCTCTACCAACTGTGCCACCGTGCCGCCCATTGTAAATGTCATCACTGGTTTTAAAACATCTGAATAAAACCCAGTGACACAGGCAGGGCCGGAGTGGGACTCATTTTCAGCCCTGGAGTTTCAGCCTCAGAGTGGTCCACTTTAGATCACGACCTATTATTATTAAAATCATGTAATTATTATTAAATCATGTAATTATTATTAAAATCATGTAATTATATATTAAAATCATGCAATTATTATTAAAATTATGTGATTATTAAAATCATGTAATTATCATTAAAATCATGCAATTATTATTAAAATCATGTAATTATAATTAAAATCATGTAATTATAATTAAAATCATGTAATTATTATTAAAATCATGTAATTATCATTAAAATCATGTAATTAT
>NC_056501.1:51312259-51326389 GCF_014905685.2 Nematolebias whitei | reverse complement strand
TAATTATCATTAAAATCATGTAATTATCATTAAAATCATGTAATTATAAGCTTACATCAGAGCTGATTCTAGAATCTGCCCTTTAGAGGTGCTTTTAGCCCCCAGTGTGTGACAATGGCTCTTGGTTTGAACAATGTCAGAATTGGAGTCAGAATCTTGTAAGTTGGGGGATGTGGGCACACTGGTGGGGGAGTCTGGGGGTCCTCCCCCAGAAAATGTTGAATAAAGTAGATGCCATTTCCTGCATTCTGGTGAATTTTAACGGGCTGTTTAACATTTAGTTTTGCCTACATACTGTAAGTAACTCTTGATTCAATAACTATTATAGAGTTAATGGCACAACAAGAAGTAGCCTGACCAACAGCTCTCCTTGTGTGAATAGAGCACGCTCCGCTTCTCTCATGCATCCTAGCCAGTTGTAGGGTCAAGAGACAAACATGTAACATTAACACAGTATGAACAACATTCAGGAATTGTTTAAATGAAAACATAATCAAATATTTTACATGAACGGTAAGATTGCTTCGCCCACGAGGAAATGTAACACAGGGTGAGCTAACCTCAGACAAACTAACAAACAAGATATCTGTAATGGTGGAAGTAGTGAAGCTCACGGTGTTACCTGAAGTATTTAGTGAGGCATTTCTGTCTTATCAACCAACATTAAGACAAAAAAGTATTGTAAGCTACTAATAACTTAAAATAGTTACTGCAGTAGATGTTTTCATGCCACAGAGCAACACAGGGCAAGAACTCAGTGAAATTCAATATGTAAGAGTGTAAATTTTACACACACAATCTATTAAAAACACTTTGTACAAAATCAGTTTAGTTTTAACAAAGACTAAACTTGTGCAACCAGGTTACCAAATATATCTACATATAAAACACACAAAACAAAACACAACTAGCTTTAAGCACCTCTCTCAACCATCTGGAGAAGGTAAACATCTGTGAGAATGCTCTTCATTGGCTACAGCTCAACATTCAATACCAGAATCCCTTTCAAGCTGGTTTCCAAGCTCACCACACTGGGCCTGGTGAAGTCCATCTGCAGCTGGATACTGGACTTCCTCACCAACAGACCACAGGCAGTGAGAATCAGCTGTCACCTCTCCTCCACACTAGTCCTCAGCACCGGTACACCTCAAGGCTGTGTCCTCAGTCCACTCTTGTACTCTTTATTTACACGAGTGTACCCCCAAGCATAGCTCTAACATCTTCCTCAAGTTCGCTGATGACACCACCATCCTGGGCCTCATCACCAACAACAATGAGAGTGTCTACAGAGACGAGGTGAAATCACTGACCAGCTGGTTTCAGGAAAATTCCTCAGAGAACTTTACTAGTTGACTTTTTTATGTATGTGAATATTTCTGTAAAGTGCCCTGAGACAACTTTGTTGTGAACTGGCGCTATACAAATAAACTGAATTGAATTAAAAATAACCTCTCTCTAAATGTCAGCAAAACACAGGAGATGATAGTGGACTTCAGGAAACAGAGTGGAGGTCAGCACTCCACCATCAACATAAGCAACGCTGAGGTGGAGCAGGTCAGCAGCTTCAAGTTCCTCAGCGTTCACATCACTGAGGAACTATCCTGGACTTTACACAGACACTGTGGTCAAGAAAGCCCAACAAAGACTCTGCTTCCTAAGAAGACTAAAGAAGTTTGGTACGAACACCAACATCCTCACCAACTTTTATAGGTGCACCATGGAGAGCCTGCTGACAGGCTGCATCACAGGGTGGTACATGAACTGCACCAGTCAGAAAGCTCTACAGAGGTGGTGCAAACAGCAGAGGACATCACTGGTAGCAGTCTCCATCCAGGACATCTACCACATCCGAGGTCTGTGTAAAGCACGCAGCATCATTAAGGACCACACCCACCCAGCACAAGGACTCTTCTGTCTACTACCCTCAGACAGACGATACAGGAGTCTGTCATCGTGTACAAAAAGACTAAAGGACAGTTATTATCCACAAGCTGTCAGATTACTGAACTACTGATAATTAACACTGAACAACTGGCAAAAACTTTGCACCAAGCCACATCTGTGACAACTAATATTTTATAGCTAATGCATTATGTTGATGTGTTCATGCGTGCACATCTGCTCACAGACTCATGTTCATGTTTGTGCTGATGTTCAATGTTTTATGTTATGAGTGCTTAGTGTATATTTAGTTGATGTTTTTCTTAGTTCATATCTTAGATGTTATTACTGTTTTTCTTATACATTTTATTGTTGGATGTAACTGGGACCCTGTGTACATAATTTTGCTCCACCACATGTACCACATGAGGTGCGAATGACAATAAAGAATCTCTGACTCTGACTCTGATGATGTGGCTGTATCATGTATGTACAAAGTACCTGACCATCATAATTCATCTCAGTGTTACTCACTACCTGTGCAATAATCTGTCACACAACCTGTGTAGTTTGTGTTAGTAATGTGCAGTATAAATCATGTGAATTTAAGCTGAAATACTTATTCATACAAATTCATCCTACTTACACTGTTATATTCTACCATGTTGTTGTTGTAGCATAGTTAGCATGCTTGACAAAAATATGCCTCCCCAATACTTGAAGGGTACAAGGCATATTCTCTATGAACTGACTCTTGTGCAAATACTATATATATTTGTCAGCTTAAATAAGTAGCAACAACAAAAAAGTTTGTTTTTTGGTTCTTTAAGGTTCAATTAAGTTTTGGAAACACAGCTAATTGACAGCTACT
The DNA here is from genome assembly GCF_014905685.2 of Nematolebias whitei. Classification (NCBI taxonomy): domain Eukaryota; kingdom Metazoa; phylum Chordata; class Actinopteri; order Cyprinodontiformes; family Rivulidae; genus Nematolebias; species Nematolebias whitei. The sequence continues at coordinate 51,323,637 of NC_056501.1, read as the reverse complement.
TAACAGCTACTTAACAGCTACTTAAGGTTTAGTCCACCTTAAAACCCCAAACATTTTCAATGTATTTAGCCAAGATGCTTCATTTAGACTTCCTTGTTTTATTGATCAAATGCAGGTATGCATCATCTTATTAAGTTGTTTTATTTTCAATTAAAAATACTGGGGGCCAGTTGGAGATTGTCCAAGGGCCACTTTTGGCCCACAGACCATATATTGCCCATGTCTGATCAGAACTGTAGATGAACTCAGCTTTATGGTAACGTTTGTGCTGTGGCCACAAACAGCTCGTTTTCATCTTGTAAGTTCAAACAAATGTAAAAAAGGTGTTTTAACAGAAAAGCCACTGGACTGTCTCACCATAACTGCTAAAGAAAAGTCAATCCAAAAATAAAAATGGAGCATTTTGAATTTGTAAAGCTGCCTGTAATGACTGCTTATCTATGGTATCAGCAATAAAGCTCCAGTCTCAGAGCTGATAACGATCAGTTATTGATGAATGCAGATAAAGGCACTGGGGGAAATAATTATGTGAAAAACAAACAAGGCGTTATTGCTTTATGCTAGCTGTTGACACACCCCTTTCAGACCATCTCTGAGCTGCAATAAACGTCTGGACTTGCGCTCCCTGCAGCATCTTTGCACACACGTCTCCATGCAGATCCAGTAGCTGGCTGGGAGTCCTGCGCTCCGTGCGTTGCTGCATCCAGCCAGAGAAAAGTGTCAGTGCAGCCTGAGAGTGAGCTACAGCCGAGCAGCGGTCCTGGCCAATAAGGAGATGTAGAGCTTTTGCAGGAAGGAGGGAGGATTCTCTTCTAATAGTTGTTGAATGACAGTTTGCGTGATGTATGGAGGATACGAGTCTAAAACTGCGACTGTAATGCAGAGATGTTCTGAATTTGCATGATTTGATTTAGCAGCATGTATGAATCCTCAATAAGACAACCCAAGTGATGAAGGAAGCAGGAAATGCTGTTGTAGTGACGCTACAGGCTGCACCGTGAATCTGAGTGAAGTAACCAAACTCGCTCAAGTGTCTGATCAGGTTGGCTTTCTCCCTGCGCCTCTAGCTCTTCGTGCACGTGCGTCTGTGTGCACTTGTAATGCTCATATCGTTGAAGACGTACAGACACGTGAAGAAGGAAGTTCTTTCAGTTTAAGGTTTAAATGAAGTGATCTGGTCTTAACCAGGCCTAAAATTATTACAAGCACACAACAGATCCCACCACATCGTTGTTCATTTAACAAAAATGAAGTCAAAATGGAAAAGATGTGCATCATGAACTGAGTCCACCGTTTCCATATATAGGAAATGTATCAGCCAGGTGCTGTGAACAAATATATTGATTAACTGATCATTATCAGTTTGATCACCTGTGCAGCAAAGGTTTTGTTAGTTTGCTGCTCTGGAGAATAGACATGCACGTTAACACAATACCAAGGCGTAAAGACATGAGCAATGACCTTAAACAAGTATCTCACTGGGCTGCGACTAGCTGGTGAAGCACTTTCACAAGAAAGGCTCCAGATGTTTGCAGGAGTTCTCAGTAAAATCTCTGCATCAAGCTCTCCTCTGAATCTCAGTCCTGAATGTCCACGTCTAAACACTCATGATGAATAATAATAAATAATAATAGTAATAATAAATAATAATAGTAATAATAAATAATAATAGTAATAATAGTAATAATCAGGGCATCATTTGTAAAGCAGTCGATGCCGGAACGGGAACGTAAATAGTGAGTGGGCCGGCCGGTTGTCCAACTCCCCATGTGGACCCTCCAGGCGCCTGTGGGCTCCTGCCTGCATACGACTGCCTGGTTGGCTGGGCACCCCCACCCCCCACCCCCACCAGCCCCCCCACCCCCCACCCCACCCCCACCACCACTCTTTTAGGGGCGGAGATTTTGTTCAGGGTAGATGCAGAAATGCTACCTGAAGAGGCGGCTCGTATGATTGTAAGTGACTGTTGTGTTTAAAATGAGTGTTTGTGTATTTATTGTCAGTTTACATATCCAGTATGAGTTTTATTTGTTCAGAACTTTATTAGTAGTAAGTCTGAGAGTTACCGGATCCAAGAACGCACCTGTCAAAATAAGAGCGTTCCTGGCTCGTGTTCCGGAAGGATCTGGCTCACATGAAGCTCTGGTAATAATAAACTGTCCAACTGGTCGTCACATGTGTAGTCTGCAAGATCCTACATGTTCAGGCAGCTGCAGAGGTGGGTACGAAGTGGGCCGAGGCGGGTGTGATGGGGCAGAGGTGGGTACAGAGTGGGCCGAGGCGGGTGTGATGGGGCAGAGGTGGGTACAGAGTGGGCCGAGGCGGGTGTGATGGGGCAGAGGTGGGTACAGAGTGGGCCGAGGCGGGTGTGATGGGGCAGAGGTGGGTACAGAGTGGGCCGAGGCGGGTGTGATGGGGCAGAGGTGGGTACAGAGTGGGCTGAGGCGGGTGTGATGGGGCAGAGGTGGAAAATGTAATAATGTGCACGACAGCAAACACAGTTTTGAAGCTGTGCACAGTAAAATAGAGCATGTTTGTTTTGAAGAACAAACTAACTGCATGGCTCACTGGTGTATTAGTCGTGAACGCTCTGAATTCAATTAGACTTTGATAAAAAGGTGTGAATGTTTAGTCTCTGCTGCCCAGTGAGAAACCACCTGCTGCTCTCCACCAGTCTGATGGAGACACGTTTCAACCAACGTGGAGTCGATCCGTTTACAGAGAGACGGCACCTCAGCACAAATACACCATGTGCACGGTCCAGCACAGAGGTAGAGGGACATCACTTGGGCTTTATCTGCAGCCACAGGACCTGGACACCTTGCAGTCGTTGAGTCGACTCCAGAACAACTCATGAAGTCCTGAAGAGAACAAGTTACTGAAGCTGAAGGAGTTTCTACAAGCTGCTGAATCATGGCCTGGACTTCTCTCTTGTTTCTGCTCAATGACCTGGTGTCCACCTGAAGCTGAATCACTTCAGACCTGAGTAGTTGCACTGTGTCCACATGTGAGACCCTTACACTGACAACAGGTGTGTCGTCTGCTTTCATACATTTTAAGTCTCTTGCAGGAAAAAGTCATTTCCTGAATGTCTCCTGAATTTAAAACCATCTTCAGATCTTTCAGCAGCTCTTTCAAGCAAATGAAAAACTTTGTAAATTTATCATATTCCTTGATGTAAACAATAGAACAGGCTGCCGTCATCTCAAACACCATGAAGCCTTTGTCAGACGTGGTGAGGAGGCTTTAGGAGCATGAGCAGTGTGTGCAGCAGTCATGTTGAATCAAAGCTGGAGCCAGATGTTTCACACTGGTCTTATCCAAACAGTGTGCTGGTGTGCATGGAAGAAGTCCCATGAAGCACCACTGCAAACCTCAGCTCTCATGTGAAACACTGAAGCAGTTTCTGCTGCAGACAACAACATGGCAACATTTTGGAGGTAGAAACTGAAACAAGTTCAGAGCTTTGAGCTGTCCCTGCCACCCACATGCACGCTCACGGGCCTCAGCACTGTCTGCTCCAGATGTGGTTTACACGTGCACCACATTACATGTCAGTGATGAGAAGAAAAGGAGGTTCATGCGAGTGATTCCAGTCAAACTACAAGTTTGATGATGTTCACAGGAGGAGCTGCTGTTTCCTCCTCAGCTTCACTTTGGTTTGAAACATCATGTGCACGTTTACTCACACACATCCTCCACTGTGGACCAGGTGAGTGTGTGTGTGTGTGTGTGTGCGTGCGTGCAGGGTCTACCTTCCATCCCCATGGCCCCTCCAGTGGCCCTTACAGTGAGTGCATGGCAGGTGTGGTGGGGGTGAGCCCTGAACTTACCGCAGTCCTCGCAGAGCACTTTCTCCACATCCTTCTTCAGTTCCGGCTCGCTGGCGTCCACGGGGGCGTACGATGCCTTGAACACCAGGGGCTCGGCGGTGGGGGCCATGAAGAAGATATACCTGTGGTCCTTCTCCACGGTGATGCAGGGGGCTTCGGAGCCGAAGTCGCCGACGGTCACGAGCTGCTCCCTCTCGAGGCCGCCGCTGTTCACGGGCCACACGTCCAGCACCCTGACATTCACGCTGTACGGCTCCCGGGAGGAGACGTTCTCCGGGGAGGAGCGCACCTCGCCCTCGATCACCACGGCCGACCTGTACGCCTGGTCCTGGAGGGAGTTGAGGCTCGGGGCGTAGCAGGCGAAGGAGACCCCGATGACCAGCATGGACAGATGCACCGGATCAAGCCTCATGCCTTCAGCCTGTGCTGTGCTGCAGTGCTGCTGGGCGGCGGAGCGAGCTGGGGGGGAGAGACGGCGGCGAACGGGCTCCGGCAGAGCAGGCAGGGCAGAGACGATGTGGAAGTGTCCATGCCATCTGTGTGTGCCCCCGCTGTCCCCATGCGGCTGCAGGCGGCGGGTGGAGGGGGGACAGCAGCTTCAGGAACCGGAAACAGTCCGCGTCTGCATGCTTAAAAACGTGAATGCTGCATTCTCCTTCAGCGACCACCCTCCCCTTCTTATCTCGCCCGGTTTCCCCCCCACCCCCACCCCCTTGAAAGGCAGAAGTAAAAAAAAAAAAAAAAAGCACAACAAGACTTGTAAATGAGCCCCCCCTCAGGTCCAGGACTGAAAGCCTTGTGTCTCTGCAGCTAACAGGCTAGCAGCGCATGGGTGGGCGCACGGGCTCTCTGAAGGAAAAAGCGGCTTGCGCGTACAGGGGGAATCACAGGGAATGATGCGCACTCCACGCACACGCATCTAGCATCGCTTTATTCCCCTCCTTCCTCAGCTGGCTTGTCGATCTTGATCCGTTGGTCTGTGACAAAAATACAAATGAAATGAGAGAAACCAAGAAGCGGATGGACGCACGGACACGATGATGGCAGCGGTTATCCGGTGAGGCGTTGCAACAGTAGCGCGCACCCTCCAGCCGCGTCCCCTGCGCTCCTCAGCAGACGCGAGCGGCTGACGTGAGCAAACATCACCCGCCTCGGTCACCGGCGTCGGCCCGCCACGTCCTGCGCAAACAGCCTAATGAGGCGGGCAGCCGGCGGGCCGCGGAGCGCACCGGCGGGGGAGCATCACGTCCAGAGCGGCCGCTGCGCGCTCACTGCGGAGAGATGACTAACGCTGCGAAACTCTCAATGGAGGCTCCGGCGTGGAGCGAGAGGAAGAGGAGGAGGAGGAGCGCTCCAAGACTCTGTGGCTCACAGACACGTCCAGAAAGAAAGAACCCGCTCACTGCTCGTTACAGAAGAGCACGCGCGCCCCAGAGCTGCTGTTCTCCACAGTCACTGCAGCCCCCTCCCTGACCGGCCTGGGAAACCTCACCATCACTGGACGGCAACACGTGGGGGCCCCAGCTGACACTCTGCAGCCAACACTGACCAGTGTCCTCTCCTTATGCACAGATCACTGGTTTCACTGGGAACAGGAGAAGAATGAAGTTTGATCCAGTCACGTGTGAAATATATGAAGTTCATTTTCAGTGACTGCATTATTAAAATCTGTATCAAAATCAGGGCTGGTTGTGATTTGAAAAATCAAGTTATTCACAGGCTTTGCAATTAATACATCTCAATTAATCATATTTTTTATCAATTGATAAAAAAATAGGATTAATTGAGATTTATGAATTACAAAGTCGGTAAATAGCAATATTCAACACAAAGGGAAAGACTTTCAGTTCTATGGTTGAATCAGTTAATACGTACCAAAACTCAAATAGCACAAAATACTCATATTTTTATATTAAATATATTACTTTTCAGTACAATCATAGATTAGCTTCAGTTGAAGGTGCAACTTCATGATAACGATGATCCGTTGTCTTTACCCACTTTTACCTTTCTGGGTCATGTGGGTCACTGGTGCCCATATCCAGCAGTTGCTGCAGGCGGGGTACACCCTGGACAGGTCACAGGGACAGGGATTGATTACCAGTAAGATAATAATAATAATAATAACTAGAAATAAGCTAAAAATATTGTTATAAAAAATGGATATTCATTTCACCAGAGAGTTTGTCAATAGTCAGCCATAGACATTGATTTTAGCTCTGAACACCATCATTTGATTTTTTATATATTTTTTGGTTGCAAAGTTTAAATCCTTAAATTAATAATATCTGGGGTCATTAACCTCTGCAACCTGTATTTTGTGAGTCTGAAGCTGAAAAATTCAGGAACCATAGGTCTAGATCCCTGGGATTAGATCAACAGATTAACAGATCAACCCAATTCAGAGCTCAACGGGACAAAAACTGTCCAAACATAAATCAGGCTCTAGTGAAATTTTTTAAGTTGTCTCATTTGACAGTGGACTAGAGATAGTAGAAGGAAGGATGGTTTGAATTTTCTCTCTAATTGAAATAATTTTATTTATAAAGAATCTCATGAAGTCATCACTACTTATAGTTGTAGGGATACAGGTTCAACAGAAATGGGACTTTTAATTAGTCTAACAATAGTACTAAACAGAAACCTAGGGTTATTTTTATTCTCCTCTATTAAAGATGAGTAATATAAAGTTCTAGCTTTACAGAGAGCTTTTTTTATATGTTAGCAGACTATCTTTCCAAGTTAAATAAAATTCTTCAACATTAGTAGAGCGCCATTTTCTCTCCTGGTTTCTAGATGCTTGTTTTAAAGTACGTAACTCAGAATTGAACCAAGGATCCAGTTTCCTCTGACTGATTACTTTCTTTTTCAGTGGAGCAATTTTATCAAGTGAAGTTTGCATTGAAGTTGTAAGATGATCAACTAGATGATCTAAGTCTCTGTTCTCTGATGCATTACTCTGCAAGACAGAGGAAACATTGATGGAAGAGATTGTTTAAATTTGGTTACAGCATTTTCTGATAAGCACCTGCTGAGATGAAATTTACTCTCAGTGACTGTGTAGTCATTTAATGTAAACTCAAAGGTTATTAAAAAATGGTCGGACAGAACAGGATTTTGAGGAACTATTACCAAGTCCTTAATCTCTATACCATAGGTCGAACTAAATCAAGAGTGTGATGATAAGAATGAGTAGATGTACGGACGTTTTGGGTAAAACCAAATGAGTATTAAATTATTAAAGGTTATGCTTATGTTATGACTCGAGGAACCCAGAGTATGAGACCCGGAATGAGGCAGACCCAGGTGGGTACAAAAGTAACAGTGTTTATTATTTACAGTGGATAAACAGACAGTTGCTTCTCTGGAACTCCTGAAAGAGGAAGGAGATGATCAGAGGAGGTCGGCAGGTGAACAGGCAATTAATGTGGTGAATGTAGTCTCTCTTACAGATTAGAAGATGTCTTTGGGTCCAACTCCAAATCCTTAGAAGAGCTCCAGAGGGGGACAAGGCCAAGGATCCAACAGAGCGAGGAAGGCTGGCAACTGGTGGTTGGCAAAGCACGAGGAGAACCATGACGAGGCTCGAGAAGAACCAGGGCGGGACCAGGGGAACCAGGACCAAGGACACAGGAACGCATTAGATGGTCAATGCTCCAGTCAAGAGTAACACTGGACTGCAGCCTTATGTAGGAGTTGATCCTCATCAGGTTGATGGCCAACAGCTGTTGGTAATTAGCGGCCATCTTGGACAAGGAGCTGTAGGCAGTGATACTTTTACAGTACCTCCCCCTCAAGAATCGCCCCCAGGCAACCTGAGGCGTTTCTCGGGATGGTTCCTGAAAAAGGAGGTGATGAGGCTGGGGTCTAAAACAAAAGATCTGGGAATCCACGACCTCTCCTCTGGGCCGTACCCCTCCCGGTCAGTGAGGTATTGGAAACCTCTGCGTCGCACGTCCAAGATGGTTGTCACAGTGAACTTAGGGTGATTGTCAATCAGGTGGTGAAGGGAGGTTGGGGGAGGACACAAGGGGCTCTCGGATACAGGCTTAATCTGGGAAACATGGAACATGGGGTGAATCCCCTCAGGAAGGAGGTTGAGGAGCCTTAAGTGTAGAACCACTAGACTGAGGAACAGCTTCTACCCTGAGGCTGTTAGACTCATGAATCTCTAACCAGAATAATCACTGTGAAAAATCACATCATGTTGCTGCTGATCTGTTTCATGTTGCTGATGATCAGTTTCATGTTGGTGTGTTCATGCGTGCTCATCTGCTCACACAGAATCATGTTAATTTTCGTGCAGATGTTTGACGTAATGTTTTTATGTTATGAGTGCTTAGTTTATATTTAGTTAATGTTTTTCTTTTACATTTTATTGTTGGATGTAACTGGGACCCTGTGGATATAAATTCGCTCCACCACATGAACCACATGAGGTGCGAATGACAATAAAGAATCTCTGACTCTGAATTTGCATGGAGTTAGGGAGCTGGAGTCTTACTGCGGAAGGGTTAACAATTTTTGGAGATGTGGAAGGGACTGATGAAGTGGGGTGCCATCTTTCGAGGGGTGTCTTTTAGATTGATGTCCCAGGTGGACAATCATACTCTTTGTCTCACTTGGTATGTGGGTGCTGTAGAGCAGTGACGGTCGGCGAGCCTCTTGCTTTGGGCCGCCGTACGAAGCAGGGCTGCATGCTGGTGAAGATTCTCAGTCATCCAGGACATGATAAATTAAAAAAACGTTCAATACAAAAACAACTGGACTTTATTTGTAACAGAAGACGTTTCGCTCCTCATCCGAGGAGCTTTCTCAATTCAAAGAGCAGAGAGTGAGAGATTCAGGTTATAAGGCTGAGTGAGATAAGACACACACACACACATAAGACACACACACACATAAGACACACACACACACATAAGACACACACACACACGTAGATTTGACAAGTCACACCTCAAAACCTTAACAGTAGGGATTTCTTATGAGACCCCTCTGTTCCCATCAGGTGTGAAAACCGGCTGGGAATCGGTCTTAAAGTTGCATTATATGTTTTTGAAAGTGGAAATCTGAGGCCTCCTCCTCTGTTAAGTGACGGCTTTTCTCTTTTTACATAAATTGCTTCCTTCACCCCCCTCTCCAACCATCTGTGTTCTCGGTCCAAAATGTGCACATTCTGGTCCTCAAAAGAGTGTCCCTTATCTGTGAGGTGGAGGTGAACAGCTGAATCTTGTCCAGAGGAGGTGGCTCTCCTGTGCTGAGCCATGCGTCTGTGAAGAGGCTGTTAAGTTTCTCCAATGTAGAGGTCTGGACAGTCCTCGCTGCACTGGACCGCATACACTACACCACTCTGTTTGTGTATGGGTGTTTTGACCTTAGGGTGGACCAGTCTCTGTCTGAGAGTCCTGCTGGGTTTGAAATGTACTGGAATCTTGTGTTTGTTGACAATCCTTCTGAATTTCTCTGATACTCCAGCAACATAAGGGATGACAATGTTTTTCTGTCTGTTGTTCTCCTTTTTCTGTTTATTAGGGTGTTTTGTAGATTTCCTCGTTGACTTGACAAAAGCCCAGGGTTTTTGGAAGCAGGGCTGGCTTGGCTTGACGCCAGATGCATCAACAGCATCTGAAATGATGCTGGACTGATGGCACCGTGCAGTCCGTCTCCAGGCTAGGGAAGAGAGGAGGCATGTATCCTAAGGATGCTTCGAACGGGGACATACCTGTGGCGGTGGACCTGTGAGCATTATGAGCGTATTCCACCCAAACCAGGTGTTGGCTCCAGGCTGATAGGTTATTTTCAACAATGCAGTGGAGGGTGGTTTCCAGCTCCTGATTGCAGCTTTCAGCCTGGCAATTGGACTGGGGGTGGTAGCTCAAGGTGAGGCTGGTGGAAGCTCCTAGAAATGTGCAAAAACAGCGCCATACCTGCGAAACAAATTGGGGGCCGCGGTCAGACACCACACCGGAGGGGATACCATGGATCCTGAAGACGTGCTGGACCATGAGCTGTGCAGTCTCAAGGGCTGAGGGAAGCTTAGGCAGGGGAACAAAATGAGCGGCCTTGGAAAAACGGTCAATGCTGGTAAGTATGGTGGTGTTACCATCTGAAGGGGGCAGGCCTGTGACAAAGTCAATGGCTATGTGTGACCAGGGATGGCTGGGAGTAGGCAGGGGTTGAAGAAGTCCTGCTGGGGGTTGAGTACCTGTCTTGTTCCTGGCACAGGTGGGGCAGGCTGTGACGAAGGCCTTAACATGCGACATCATGGAGGGCCGCCAGAAATGCATCTTGGCCAGAGAGAGCATGCGCGCAAGTACCTGGGTGACAGGACAATTTGTTGGTGTGAAGGCAGTGTAATACCTTAGACCTCAAGCAGGATGGGATGAACAGGGTTCCAGGAGGTCCATTACCAGGGTCATGTTCAGTCTTATGAGCCTCTCTGATCGCGCTCTCTATGGGCCAGGTGATAGCTCCAACAATGCACACGGGGGAGACGATGGTTTCTTCAGGCTTGGGTGCATCTGGGGGGGGGGGGTGTGGACTGGTGGGACAGTGCGTCAGGTTTGATGTTCTTTGAGCAGGGTCTGAAAGTCAAAATGAAATTGAAACTATTGAAAAATAGGGACCAACGTGCCTGTCGTGGAGTCAAGCATTTAGCATCCCTGAGGTATGTCAAGTTCTTATGATCGGTCCAGATTAAAAAGGGGGTTTCAGTGCCTTCTAACCAGTGCTGCCATTCCTGAAGGGCTAGTTTGACCGCCAGGAGTTCACGGTTGCCCACATCATAATTTCTCTCTGCCTGAGATAGACGTTTAGAAAATAAAGCGCAAGGATGTACCTTATTGCTGTTGGGAAAGCTCTGATAAATTACTGCCCCCACCCCTGTGTCTGAGGTGTCGACCTTGAGGATTTGGGGTCTGGGTGGCAAAGAATGGGAGTAGAAGAAAAAAGTTTATTTAACTTACAGAATGCAGCGTTGGCCTCAGGTGTCCAACTGAAAGTACTGGAGGTAGAAGTGAGTTGAGAGAGGGGAGCTGCTACACGACTGTAATCCCTTATGAAGCGTCTGTAGAAGTTTGCTAACCCCAAAAAGCTTTGTAACTGCTTTTTGACTCTGGGATCGGCCATTCGATCACCGCCCTTGTCTTCTTGAGATCGGTCCTGCAGTGCCGCCTTCTAAAATGAACCCCAGAAAGGAAACTGTGGGAACATTAAACTCACATTTCTCTGCTTTTACAAACAATTGATTCTCCAAAACTCTTTGCAGCACAACAAAAAAGGTTGAATCATGTCATCTGGACTTCGTTTTTTTGTTAAAAAGAAACGTTTCGCCCCTCATCCAAGAGGCTTCGTCAGTCTGAGGCCTAGCCATCTGGTATTACCCAGAAGCCACCCTGACTCTTGTGTTTCAAGCCTGCCTCAGATACCCCTGAAGTCTGGCCTTTTCACTAATGGTTTCAAAAACACAAAGTTTGTTTTCTCAGTCATCCAGGTATATAACAACAAAAAAGGTTGAATCATGTCATCTGGACTTCGTTTTTT
>NC_056501.1:51299045-51311859 GCF_014905685.2 Nematolebias whitei | reverse complement strand
CTTGAAACACAAGAGTCAGGGTGGCTTCTGGGTAATACCAGATGGCTAGGCCTCAGACTGACGAAGCCTCTTGGATGAGGGGCGAAACGTTTCTTTTTAACAAAAAAACGAAGTCCAGATGACATGATTCAACCTTTTTTGTTGTTATATACCTGGATGACTGAGAAAACAAACTTTGTGTCTTTGCAGCACAATTCTTGTTTGGTGTGCTGGACTGGATCATGGGAGTAAATAAGAATGTCATTGAGATAAACAAAAACAAAATCACCAACGAATCCCTCAAAACGTCATTCACAAGGGCTTGGAAAACAGCGGGAGCATTAGTTAGGCCAAAAGATCCTGATGCATGCTTAATAATTCAGGTAGAAAAATCCAAAAAAGTTAAATCTGGTCCTCTGGACATTCAAAAAAGAAAAAAAAATTTGTAGAAACGTTTTGTCTTTCATCCAAAAGACTTCCTCAGTCTGAGGTGATGTATTCAGCTTAGTCTTATAAATACCACCCTCTTGCAGTGGATCAACCAGTTTGCTGGTAACAGCCAAAACCAGCTGTTCACATAATCAAGGAGGACCATCAGCCTAACGATGGATTATTAGCACCCTGATGGCTGTTTGTTATTCACTAGTGCTAATGATCCATTGTTAGGCTGATGGTTCTCCTTGATTATGTGAGCAGCTGATTTTGGTTGTCAGCAACAAACTGGTCGATCCACTCTGAGAAGGTGCTATTTAAGAGTCTGAGCTGAAAACAGCACCTCAGACTGAGGAAGATTTTTGGATGAAAGACGAAACGTTTCTACAATTGTTTTTGTTTTGTTTTGGGTTGTTGTTTTTGAATGTCCAGAGGACCAGATTAAACTTTTTTGGGTTAGGCCAAAAGGCATCACTAAGTATTCAAAATGGTCGAGGGGAGTTCTAATGGCTGTTTTCCACTCGTCACCTTCCTTAATGCGTACGAGGTTGTAGGCATTTCTTAAATCGAGCTTGGTGAAAACGGCGGCTGTTTGTAACTTTTCATGAAGAGAATCAATCAAAGGGAGTGGATATATATTTTTAACAATAATATTGTTTAGCCCTCTGTAGTCAATACATGGCCGAAGAGCCTTATCCTTCTTGGCAACAAAGAAAAAACCCACACCAACAGGAGAGGTAGAAGGACGAATGATGCCTGAGTCCAAGGATTCATTAATATATTTTTTCATCGGCTCTCTCTTGGGTCCAGAGAGGTTATAGAGTCGGTTTGTCGGCAAGGGGGCGCCAGGGAGCAAGTCAATGGAGCAATCGTATGGGCGATGCGGGGGGAGAGATAGAGCTCTGTTTACAAAAAGCAGCCGCTAGGTCATGATAATCTGCTGGGACAGCAGTGAGATCGATTTCTTCCTCTGGAGACATAGTTTGGGGTTGACTGGCGACCGCAGAGTGTAAACAATTCTTAAGACATTTATCGCGCCACTTTTCTACCCGCCCGAGCTTCCAATTAATGTCAGGGTTGTGGCTCTTAAGCCAGGGAAAACCCAGGATTAGTTGAGATGTAGGTGAGTCAAACACAAAGAAATTGTTAATTTCATGGTGGTTTCCAGAGATGATTAAATGTAGCTCTGTTGTTTTCAGGTGAACTTGAGCTAACATCTTCCCCGTAATACTGGAAACGGAGACAAGGGAGATCTCCCTCGTGGGAAAGGAATACTTTTTAACCAAGTCCAAACTTATGAGGTTTTGTTCAGCCCCAGAATCAATTAAAGCGGACAAGAGCAGGTGTTGATGATTTTTTTTGTATCACAGTTGGAAGCAAGAGTTTAAATGGGGAGGTAAGTGCTGCGGTACCCACTAGTATCTCTCTCTTTACTGGGGGGCGTTCTCGTTTCCCGAAATGGGCAGTGAGGCAAGTAGTACCCGGGGTTACCACAATAAGACATTAGCGTCTTTAAGACGCTGTCTCTCCTCAGGGGTTAGTCGTGTGCTCCCGACCTGCATAGGTTCGGGCTCAGGTAGAGCGAGAGTGGGCATTGTGGGAACCAACAGTGAAAAGGCAAAGCTATGACCCAGGGGAGATTGGAATGTGTAGTTCTCTCTGGTCTGTTTGTAGGAGTGAAGCTCACCTGGTGAGGTCGCAAACCCGGAAGTAGAAGGTCTTTGGGAGTTGTAGTCCCATTCCCTTCTTCTGTCCCGGAGGCGGTCGTCAATGGCCATGGCCAAGTCGATTAATTGGTCAAACCCCTCAGATTCGTCTTGAGCAGCAATTTGGTCCTTGAGGTGGTCAGACAAAGAGTTTAGAAATGTGCCTTGCAATGCTAGTTTGTTCCATCCGGTCTGAGCGGCAAGGATCCGGAACTCCAAAGCCTACTCAGAAACAGCACGTCCGCCCTGATGTAGGCTTAGCAGATGCTTTACGGCATTCAGCGCCTGCAGAGGGTGATCAAAAATCCTATGAAACTCCCTTAAAAGTCGTTCATAGGAGATAGAAGAATCATCATGGAACTGTAGGAACAAGTTGGCCCATCAGAGGGCATTACCTTTGAGTTAACTGATGAATTAAGTGATTTTAGCTGTGTCAGTGGTGCAAAGGAATGGAGCCCGTTCGAAGGCGAGTTGGCATTGGAGTAGGAACAACTGTGTCAACTCTTGAAACTGTGCCTGCAGTCAACCTACTTCACATATGGGGAGCAATAATATAGGCAGAAACATGGGTGTGCTATGGGGTCTCCAGTTTCTCCTATTGTTGCCAACCTGTACATGGAGGAGGTAGAAAAGAGAGCCTTGACATCCTTTTCAGGGACACCACCAAGTCATTGGTTCAGGTATGTTGACGACACCTGAGTTAAAATTAAATCTCAGGAAGTCCAACATTTTACTGACCACATCAACTCTGTGGATAAATACATCAAGTTCACACGAGAAGATGTAAAAAATGGCAAGTTGGCTTTCTTGGACTGTGAGGTCTCAGTCTCTGATAGAGGACATTTGCAAACCGAGGTGTACCGCAAACCCACCCACACAGACCAGTATTTGCAGTTTGACTCCCATCACCCTTTGGAGCACAAGTTAGGAGACATCAGGACTCTGTACCACAGAGCAGACAGCGTCCCCACAAGCTCGGGAGCCAGGCAGAAGGAGAAATCCTACACAAAACAGGCTCTAGAGCAATGTGGATATCCTAACTGGGCCTTCCTGAAAGCAGAGAAGAAACCCAAACAGGACTCCAGTCAGCCATCAGGTGAAAAGGAGGAACCCAGACCCAGACCAGTGGTCATTCCGTATGTTGAGGGAGTATCAGAGAAACTGAGACGTTTATTTTCTAAACATAACGTCCCAGTGGCTTTTAAACCCCAAAATACATTACGGCAAAGACTGGTTCATCCCAAAGATCCAGACCCCCGGCACAAACAGAGTAATGTTGTGTATGTTGTTCAGTGTCAGGAGGGTGATCAGTCTTACATCGGGGAAACTAAACAGCCACTGGACAAAAGGATGGCCCAGCACAGAAGATCAACATCATCAGGCCAGGACTCTGAGGTCTACACTCATCTCCAGGCCAGCGGTCACTCTTTCAGGGATGAAGATGTTCACATCCTGGACAGAGAGGAACGATGGTTTGAGAGAGTAAAGGAGGCCATCTTTGTGAAAAGAAATCGTCCATCATTAAACAGGGGTGGAGGCCTCCGGGTTCAATTGTCCCCCTCTTACAATGCTGTGATTGCTAGTATCACTCAGCCCTCTGTGAACAGTAAACAGCCATCAGGTGCTAATGATCCATTGTTAGGCTGATGGTCCTTCTTGAGCATGTGAGCAGCTGGTTTTGGTTGTCAGCAGCAAACTGGTTGATCCACCCTGAGAAGGTGCTATTTAAGAGACTGAGCTGAAAACAGCACCTCAGACTGAGGAAGTCTCTTGGATGAGAGACGAAACGTTTCTAGATTTTTTTTGCTTTGTTTTGTTTTTTGTTTTTTTTGAATGTCCAGAGGACCAGATTGAACTTTTTGGGATTTTTCTACCTGGATTATTGAGCATGCATCAGGACACCCATTATTATGATTTAACCATATTTAATAGTAAGTCAGTTAAGAATTCTGAGAATTCAGACAAAAACTGACAGTAAGCGCCTGGTGGACGATATATAACAACTAGTAAAAGTGTCTTTTCTGATTTCCATTTTGGATGAGAAAGACTGAGGGACAGTGATTCAAAAGAATCATAACTAATAACTGGTTTGGCATTAATCAATAATCCTGACTGAAAACTAGAAGCTACTCTTCCACCTCGGCCAGTTGTTCTAGGAACATGAACATTTAAATAATTAACAGGAGTGGATTCATTTATACTAACAAAATCCTCCTGTTGTAGCCAAGTTTCTGTCAGACAGAATAAATCAATATGATGATCAGTTATCAGTTCATTAACTAACAGGGATTTAGAGGAAAGAGATCTGATGTTCAATAATCCACATTTAATTATTTAATGATTTTGCTCTGGTAAAATAACTGTTTATTTTAATAAGATTTTTATGGTTTAAAAAGAAATTGTCCAGATGACCTGACCGAAAAATGTTGGATTGTATCCCTGGATTATTGAGCATGGACTTTGTTGTTTTCAACCAGTTTGACACAACTGTCAACAAGGAAGAGGGCTGGCAATGGAGGAGGGGGCGTTCCAAAGAGACCAACTTAGCACCAACAAAACTGAATTGTTCTACTTTGGAGTAAGCTGTTGGGGGAAGAATCAGTTTTGTGTTGTGTGTTTCCTTGACTGATGAAGCCTTCCGGATAGAAGGCGAAACGTTTCAGCACAAAAAAAGAAACTGTCCAGATGACCTGACTGAAAAATGTTGGACTGTATACCTGGATTATTGAGCATGGACTTTGTTGTTACTAGAACCTCCTTATTCCACCTGCATAATATCACTAAAATTAGACACATCTTATCTAAAAATGATGCCAAAAACTGGTCCATGCATTTGTCATGTCTAGACTGGACTATTGCAATGGTTCATTATCTGGGTGTCCAAATACTTCTTTAAAACGTCTTCAGTTGATCCAAAATGCTGCTGCCAGAGTCTTAACTGGAGTTACTGGGAGAGATCATATCTCTCCAGTTTTAGCTTCTCTCCATTGGCTCCCTGTCAAATCCAGAATAGAATTCAAAATCCTACTTCTAACCAACAAAGCTCTCAACAACCTAGCTCCATCTTATATTACAGATCTTATTGTTCCATATTTTCCTAACAGAGCGCTTTGCTCTCAGACTGCAGGTTTACTTGTGGTTCCTAGAGTTTACAAAAACAGAATGTGAGGCAGAACTTTTAGTTATCAGGCTCATCTCTTGTGGAACCAACTTCCAATCTCTGTCCGTGAGGCTGACACATTGTCCAGTTTTAAAACTAGGCTTAAGACTTTCCTTTTGGATAAATCCTATAGTTAGGGTCGGCTTGGGTTTCCTGAGCTGTCCCTTAGTTATGCTGCTATAGGCTTAGACTGCTGGAAGACAAACTGACCACACTTTTCACTCTGCTGCTGTCTTTACTTACTCTGCTCAACCTGTTTTGTATTTGTAATTATTTTTTCTATCCTTAACATTTGTTTTTTTGTCTTTCAGGTACACCTGGACCTATACCTGGACCTGGACCTATACCTGGACCTGGACCTATATCTGGACCTGGACCTATACCTGGACCTATCATTCTGTGCTGGTCTGTCTCTCCTTCCTGTCCTCTCAACCAGCCGGTCAAAGCAGATGGTCTCTTGTCCTGAGCTGGTTCTGCTGGAGGTTTCTTCCTGTTAAAGGGAGTTTTTCTTTCCACTGTCTCCACTGTGCTTGCTCAGGATGGGAGACTGCAACGAAGCCAAGATTCAACTTGTCTGCTGGATTCCTTAGATAGAGAACTTTACTTATTGGCTTTTATGTGAATGTTCCTGTAAAGTGCCCTGAGACAACTTTGTTGTGATTTGGCGCTATATAAATCAACTGAATTGAATTGAATTGTACTGAAATGTAATTTCATTGTGCTTCTGTGCAATGAGAATAAAGCTGATTCTGATGTGGCTGTATCATGTATGATACAGTATCTGTGTAGCTACCTTGCCATCAAAGTTCAAGCTCAATGTCACTCACTACCTGTGCAATAATATGTCACACAACCTGTGTAGTATATGTTAGTTATGTACAGTATATAGCATATGCATTTTATCTGTCTATCTATCTATCTATCTATCTATCTATCTATCTATCTATCTATCTATCTATCTATCTATCTATCTATCTATCTATCTATCTATCTATCTATCTGATAGATAGATAGATAGATAAAAAAACTTGGGTGGGAGGAGGGGGAAATAGGACGGAGGGCACCAGGGAACACAAGAGGGGGACTAGGTACACACACACACAAAAGAAAAACACAAAAAAGAGTCCAGGTGGGCGGCTGGAAGACCGTAGATCTTGCTGGAGCCGTTCAAGCGAGGAGCCTGGATGAGGTGAAGAGCCAAGGTAAGGCAAAGAACACAGGTGAAACGTGGGACAAAGGCGAGGCGGAGGACCAAGGCGAGGCGGAGGGCCAATGTGAGGCGGAGGGCCAATGTGAGGCTGTGGGCCAAGGTGAGGTGCCTGGACGAGGCAATGCAAAGGACCAAGGCGATGCGCCTGGACGAGATGATGAACCAAGGCGAAGTGAAGAATCAGGGTGAGGTGAAGAGACCCCATGTGCTGCAGGAGACATAGAGACCCCCAGGTGCTGCAGGTGGTGTAGAGACCCCAGGTGCTGCAGGAGACGTGGAGACCCCAGGTGCTGCAGGCAGCGTAGCAGCCTCCGTGAGCATCGGCAGAGGCTGGCTCGGACTCTTGGTCGGCAGGGGCGATGAGGCTGCCTCATGTACAGCGAGGACCTGAATGGGGCGGCTGTGGCTGAATGGTTAGAGGACGACTGCCCTCCAATGTGAGAGTTGGGGGTTCGATTCCACCAGCAGTCACATGCCGAAGTGTCCTTGGGCAAGACACTGAACCCCTCAAAGCCTCTGATGTATGTCCCATCAGAGTATGAATGTGATAAATCTCAGATTAGCCTCATTAGAATGATTTGTTCAATTAGCTTTGTAGAGATGTAGAGTGCTGTATGAATGGGTAAATGAGGCACAGATTGTAGTGTAAAGTGTTTTGAGTATCTTGAAAGAAGATAGAAAGGCGCTATATAAGTACAGTCCATTTACCATTTACCATTGACCTTTGACAGAGACGAAGGCCCTGGACTAGTCAAAGGAGCTGGATTAGGTGAAGACCCCGGGTGAGGCGAAGACACCCAGGAACCCTCCAGGGACGCAGCTGCCGTGGGACCCACCAGTCACCCACCAGCGATGTGGGACCCACCAGAGACGTGGAACCCACCGGAGGTGACATTGAGGCATTGGTGGACCGGGGACCCTCTATGGGCGTCAAGGCGTCAGTGAACCGAGGACTCTCTATGGACGTCGAGGCGTCGGCGGACCGGGGACCCTCTGTGGACGTTGAGGCGTCGGCGGATCGGGGACCCTCTGTGGACGTCGAGGCATCGGCGGACCAGGGACCCTCTGTGGACGTCGAGGCGTCGGCAGACCCAGGACCCTCTGTGGATGTTGAGGCGTTGGTAGACCTGAGACCCTCTGTGGAGGTTGAGGCCTCTGGAGACACTGGAGACGCTGGAGATACTGGGGACATGTCTGCAGGGTCGGGGTTCTCAGTAGGCAAGCAGGGGCTCGGGTACCCCCCACCTTTGAAATTCTCTCCAGCTCTTCAGACTGTATTTGTGGGGATTCGGATGGAGGAAGGATCTGTATTTCAACAGTTCTGATCCTTTTCTGCCCTCGACCTCTACGCCGGCGAGGGTGTGAGCAAGGATTAGAAACAAGCCCAATCTCCTCTTTGGGTTCAATGTCACCCTCAAACGTCTGGTACATGGGCCTGGGTGTCTGTGTGAGGTGTCTTTCCCCGAGTTGGGCCCTCCTTTCTTCCTCTTTTACTAGGTCTAGGAGGGGCGATGGGAGGATCTCCAGCTCAGGACTGCAGCTTTGCTGCCTCTGGACAGGTTTGGTCTGGAACCCGTTACACTTAATGACAGGCTCTTCTTGAGCAGAGGCATGGAAAGGAACAGATCCTCCAGGTGACTCAGATGAAGGGCTAGAACTCTTTTAGAGATCCAGGTGACTGACTGTTGGTGGAGGGACTCCAGCCTGCTCCTCTCCGTCAGTAATTTGTTGAAAAACTACATCATGCCCCTAGAGTCACACAGTCCAGGGAGACGAAAATACTCATTAACCATGTTGTCTGTGACCATCCACCTCTCCTCCAGATCATTGGAGGTGGCCACAGTGTCCACATATTTTTGGATTGTCTTAGCCAATTGCTGGTAGTCCTCATCAGATAGCATGCATTGAGCATGCATCAGGATATCATCAGATAGACTAGCCATGAACTGGCTGCCTGCTGGGTTCATATTTGGTCCTGGCAATCTATCGTGTTTGGTGGTTTTAAGGTCGAACCCAGTGGTGCAGGCTGCCAGAGAGACTCGGAGGATTTGCAAAATAAAATGATTTATTAATAATAACAAAACAACAGCTGATGGGGCAGCAAACTTACATAATTTCAGGAGGCACGTACGAAACACAAAGGACCAGGGTGACAGGAAGCAATGCCAGGACGAAGGACTAACACAGAGACACAGACTTATATACTGTGACTAACGAGATAAAACACCTGTGAGGACACACAGCTGAACCACATCAGGGAAAATGACAAACCAGTGAACCAGGGAGTGCAGGAACAGACACACAACACTAGATGGAGGCATACACTAGGAAAGCACAAACCCTATAGAAAACAGAAACTGAGGACACAAGACAAAAACACAAGAAGATGGGGCTAAACACCATGACACAGACCACAATCCCTACACAAGTGAGGCAGTGCCTCTCCTGTCATCATGGCAAGTAAAAGACTGACGATAAGAGAGAATACATTTTACCACTTGACTGTTGTATAAAAGTGTTTTATAAAAGTGTTTTTCAATTTTTCAACACCTCAGTGGTCAAAACCGCGGAATTTACACATTGCCTGTTCAAACAATGTGGGATGAGGCAATGTAGTGCTCTGGTTCACCTCTGGGGGCGCTGTGTATACAATATATGAAGTATGGTTGGAGCATGCCCATTGCTGTCTCTCTTTATATCGCCAATATACATGTTTGATTACACATGTGCTGCACATATTTATGTTCTACAGTCTGTCTAATATATTGAATGAATGTGTGAGACATATTTCTGCTTTCTAACCGGTCATAATGCACGCTGAAAAACATGAGAGGTGCAGCAGAATATATCTTGCCGCACCGATAGGGGGCAGTGCTGCCCCATAGATAATGAAGCAGGCGCAGTCTCTGTGCGTTCTGTTACACAGAGAGGCGGGTGTGAACCAAAAGGTGCACTCTTTAAATTTGTTTAGACAAAATGGAAGATCATATCTCAAAACTAAATGATTTTTTTAAAACTAGATGAGTCATACGCATAAAACAAATGGATTGAAATGTAATAAAATACGTTAAGCATAAATGTAATGCTGTTTTGACAGACAGAATTTAGTTTTTTTTTTTTTTTAACATATTGAATCTTGTTATAGACTTTAAATTGACAGAGTGAGTTCCAAACTGTGGATCCTCTCACAGAGAGAGAACTTTGAGAAAAAGGAACAGTCACCATTTAAAGCCGTTCTGGTAGATCTGCTGGAACCCTGCAGTTTCTGGATACAGTAATTGCTTAATGGTTTGGGTGCAAGTCCATTTAAACATATGAAGATCAATTTTTAAAAAATCATAATGTATAAAATTGGAAAATTCTAGAATACTGATCTTAGCTAAAATATTACAGTGATGCAATCTGATTGGCTTTTGGTATAAAACCTTCAAGGCCTGATTGTAGAGACTTTCCAGTGGTTTAAGTGCAGTTTGGTGAGTCTGAGACCAGACAGTAGCTCCACAAGACAAATGTGAAAGAATCATTGAGTTAAAGTACAATGAAGTGTCAAACATTTTCCAATAATTTTAAAATAAATTATGTTGAAATATAAGCTTCTATTTTGGGTTCATGTATGTGAGCATCCAATTCCAGACAGTCCGTGCCTCACCTGTCATAAAGCTCACCGCACGTCACTAGTCATGACCAGCCTCTCGAAGCATTTCAAGACTATCAATGTTAAGGCTAGAGGTCGGAAATCATTCAGGCCTGTCCCTGTGGAGCACTTGGGTACAGGGACAATAGTGGCGGACTCAAAGCAGGTGGGGGCAAATGCCATTGACAGTGAGGTGTAGTAGACATCCGCCAACACCTCAGACAGCTGGTGTGCGCAGTCCTTCAGTACCTGCTCTAGGATGTTGTCGGGGCCTGCAGCCTTACAGGGGTTGATTCCCTGGAGGGTCTTCCTCACATCTGCTCTGGTCACACAGAGGGGCATGTCACTGGGTGGTGGTATAAGTCTGGTACTGGGGTGGGGGTGGTGGTGTTAGGATCCTCAAAGTGAGCATAGAACTTACTCAGTGCATCTGGTAATGAGGGGTCCTTTGGGCATTGTGCATCCCTGATGTTGTAGTTCGTAATGCACATTGTGACGCCTTTCCACATGCGCTGGGGGTCGTTGGTGATGAAGTGACCCCACATTTTCTGGGCGTATGTGGCTTTGGCCCTTGCAATGCCTGCAGTCAGTTTTTTTCTCGCCTCTCGGAGTGCTGATGCCTCACCTGTCCTGAACGCAGCATCCCTAACTTTCAGTAGAGCTCTCACCTCAGCATTTAACCAGGGTTTCTGATTCGTATAACATGTGACTGTCCTGGTGGTGATGACATCATCAGCACACTTGGAGATGAAGCCAAGGTAACTTCAAGGAGAAGGAGAAGCATAGATATGTTTAAATAAACTTAGAAGCAGGAGGTAAAACACAGGGCTTACTCAACAGGCTGAATGTGGACTTCACCGAGTGACATTAACAATCCAACAAGGAGTAGTAGTTCAGCTCAGCCTTAAGTAGTGATGTCAATCAGCTCACATCAATTAAAGCCCGATGCTGCTATCAGCCAAGCTCTGATGGAAGAAAACCTGTAACACACACACACACATATGTATATATATATATTCATTCAACCTTTATTTAGACAGGTAAATCCCATTGAGCCTGTAGGACTCATTTACAAGAGAGACCTGATTTCAACAAAAAATGATGACAACAGTGGACAACAGCGACAACAATAAAAAAATATAAAAAGTCATACAATTGTTGTTGTTTTTTTTTTTTTTAAACAAATAGGATGGCTAAAAAAAGTAACAAAAAACAGCTAGATTCTAAGGCAAATGTATAAACCTAAAAACAGGAACATGTCTGCACTGGTCCCTGCCAGGAGTCCAACAGATTCTTAAAGCCACTTAGAGAGGTCAAAGGTCGAGAGCTTCAGATCTTTTTTCAAGATATTCCAGGAAACAGGAGCGGATCCGCTTCTTCCATTTTGGGTCAAGGGGGTCGCCGGTGCCCATGTCCAGTAATCACTGTGGGAGGGGCGGGGGACACCCTGGACAGGTCTCCAGTCCATCACAGGGACAAACGAGACAAACAACCATTCACTCTCTCTCTCTCACCTAGGGACCATTTAGAGTTACCAATCAGCCTAACATGCATGTTTTTGGTCTGTGGGAGGAAACTGGAGTACCAGGAGAAAACCCAGGCATGCACGGAGAGAACATGCAAACTCCACCCAGAAAGACCCAGGGCTGGGATTTGAACTATCGCGGGGCTCCAGGGTACGGACCCCCGCGATAAATGAGGGACTACTGTAGTTCCAGCACACACAGTTATACTCTGACACTGTTTCACAAAATCATTGATAAAGAGAAGCAGGGCCGGCCCAAGCATAAGCAAACTAAGTGGCTGTTTAGAGCCCCGGGGCCACTAGGGGTACCCCTAAGTGAAATAGATTATTTTTAGTCATTATTTCTATATGATTCTATTTAATATTTTAAGTTCAGCTTTTGCAAATTGTTGCATAAATGTACATAGTTTTAAGAGCTAATTATTCAACTTTAAATTTCTTTATTTAAACCATTTTACGCAATTTCATTGTTCATTTACATTATTTAAGTATTTCCTTGATTTTTTTTTTGTCTGTTTTTGCGCAATTTAATTTATTTTTGTGCCTCAAAGTTATTTTATCTGTTGTGTGTTGTTGATCGTGAACTACAAATTATTTTGAACATAACTGTTGCAGTTCTTTGGAACCAAAGAGAATAAACCAGATGGAACTTTGCTGTAAAATGCATTGCATACTGGTGTTCTTTTTTCTTCTGTTACTTTTAGTACCACTATACACGTAGGATAATGTAAACAGGATCATGTAAACAGGATCATGTAAACAGGATCATGTAAACAGGAGAATGTCAACAAGATAATGTAAATAGGATCATGTCAACAGGAGAATGTAAACAAGATAATGTAAACAGGAGAATGTAAACAGGATAATGTAAACAGGATCATGTAAACAGGATAATGTAAACAGGATCATGTAAACAGGATCATGTAAACAGGATAATGTAAACAAGATAATGTAAACAGGATAATGTAAACAAGATAATGTAAACAAGATAATGTAAACAGGATAATGTAAACAGGATAATGTAAACAGGATAATGTAAACAAGATAATGTAAACAGGATAATGTAAACAAGATAATGTAAACAGGATAATGTAAACAAGATCATGTAAACAGGATAATGTAAACAGGATAATGTAAACAAGATAATGTAAACAGGATAATGTAAACA
>NC_056501.1:51296188-51298945 GCF_014905685.2 Nematolebias whitei | reverse complement strand
GCATGTGACCCCGGGGAACATTTTGTGGCAGGGATTAGTTGTTTTTTTTTTTGTACCATTCTCAATGTGTCAGGGTGATAAACTAATATAACTGTTATTAAACTTGACGCCACGCACATGAATACTGGAGTGCTTGAAACTATATAACATCAACAGGACACTAAGAGCCTTCCTCAAGAACTCACTGGGAATGTGGAAGACCAATCTAGAGGCAAATTCAAAGCCAATTGTGCAAGTCAGAGTGTGGCATATACCCAGGTGTGTCCCCACTCAGGCCCGAACCCCCTCAGCCAGATCATTGCAAACCGTGGCTATGGATACTGGTTCTAAAGTGAACAATCATCGGTCACCTCCTCCACATGGAAGACATCAAGCTTTACAAAGAAATGAGTGAGACATGGACTCACTGATCAACCTCACCTGGATATACCGTAAGGACACTGGAAAGTCTTTGAGACTGGATGAATGTGGCTGACTGGTAGAAGAGACGAGCTTGAAGTGAACTGGAGCTGTTTATGTAGAAAACAGGGCAAGTTTGTGTTTGTTGTTTGTCATGGCCTCACCCCACAGTATCTGTCCGACCTGCTCCAGCTGTTCCCTCACGCCCTCTCAGGTCAGCAGATCAGCTGCAGGTGGTCGTCCCAAAGTCCAGCAGGAGGCTGAGAGGAGACCGAGTGTTTTCAGTCACTGCCCCTGACCTGCGGAACGAGCTGCCTTTACACGTCAGACAGGCCGACGCACTTCCTGCTTTTAAAGATCTTAAAACACTTGCTCTGCGTGGCTTTTTACTCAGCTTGATGTGTTATCAGCGTACAGCACTTTGGCCAATGGTGGGTTTTTTTTTAAGTGTTTTTTAAATAAAGTAAGAGCTGCTGCCTCTCAGCGAGCAGGTCCTTGGTTCAAACCCCGGTCCAGGGTCCTTTCTGGGTGGAGTTTGCATGTTCTCTCCGTGCATGCGTGGGTTTTCTCCGGGTGCTCCGGTTTCCTCCCACAGACCAAAAACATGCATGTTAGGCTGATTGGTAACTCTAAATTGTCCCTAGGTGAGAGAGAGAGAGTGAATGGTTGTTTGTCTCGTGTGTCTCTATGTGTCCCTGTGATGGACTGGAGACCTGTCCAGGGTGTACCCCGCCCCTCGCACAGTGATTGATGGACATGGGCACCGGCGACCCCCGTGACCCAAAAATGGAATAAGTGGGTAAAAGATAATGGATGGATGGATAAATAAAGTATAATTATATTTATATGACAAACCAACCGGACATCGTGGTGATTGACAAGCTACAGAAGATGGTGGTAGATGTTTCTATCTCAAGTGACTGTAACATCAGGAAGAACACAGGAAGCTCAAGAAATACCAAGCGCTGAAAGAATAGAGACGCTGAGGAGAGTCAAGGTGTCAGTGGGCTCAGCACTTGGTGCTGGTCCCAAACTGGAAGAGTGGCTCTAACTGGTCCCAAACTGGAAGAGTGGCTCTAACAGATTCCAGTAACAACCTCAGAGATCTCTGTCCAGAGGTGGTCTAGAAATTTACACACACACACACACACACACACACATCTTTATATCCTTCTTCTGTCCTGGGTTGGGGGGGTCGTTGGAGCCCATATGGGGGACACCCCAGACAGCTCTGTGGTGCATTCTGAGAAAGCACACACGTGCACAGACAGAACATGTTAACTCCACACAAAAAGGTCCTAGACCTGGATTCAGTCCTGGGACCTTCTTGCTGTGAGGCTGCAGGTCTACCTGTGCCACAGTGCCACGTATATTTCCATTTATTGCATTTCTTAAAAATGAGAACAATGAAAAATAAATGAATAAATCCTGTGGGGAAAGGTTCTGCCTGGACCTCGTATTGAAAACTTGTTTTCAATAAATATAATAATAACCCTAGAGAATGAAAATAACCCAAGGTTTCTGTTTAGTACTATTGCTAGACTAATTAAAAGTCCCATTTCTGTTGAACCATGTATCCCTACAACTATAAGTAGTGATGACATCATGAGATTATTTATAAATAAAATTATTTCAATTAGAGAGAAAATTCAAACCATCCTTCCTTCTACTATCTCTAGTCCCCTGTCAAATGAGGCAACTTTAAACATTTCACTAGAGCCTGATTTATGTTTGGACAGTTTTTGTCCTGTTGAGCTCTGAATTGTCAAAAATAATAACCTCATCCAAACCATCCACATGCCTGCTAGATCCCATCCCAACCAGACTGTTTAAAGAGGTATTTCCACTAATTAATGTCCACATTTTGGATCTACTTAATTTGTCTTTAATGGATGGTTATGATAGGCAGCACGGTGGCACAACTGGTAGAGCTGCTGCCTCTCAGCGAACAGGTCCCTGGTTCAAACCCCAGTCCTGGGGCCTTTCTGGGTGGAGTTTGCATGTTCTCTCCGTGCATGCGTGGGTTTTCTCCGGGTACTCCAGTTTCCTCCCACAGACCAAAAACATGCATGTTAGGCTGATTGGTAACTCTAAATTGTCCCTAGGTGTAAGTGAGTCTCGTTTGTCTCTATGTGTCCCTGTGATGGACTTGCGACCCGTCCAGGATGTACCCCGCCCCTCGCACAGTGATTGCTGGACATGGGCACCAGCGACCCCCGTGACCCAAAATGGAATAAACGGGTAAAGATAATGGATGGATGGATGGATGGATGGATGGATGGTTATGTACCACAGAGCTTTACGGTTGCTATAATTAAACCTTTACTTAAGAAGTCTGATCTTGATTCAGAAATTCTG
>NC_056501.1:51290911-51296088 GCF_014905685.2 Nematolebias whitei | reverse complement strand
TGAGAAGTGTTTCCTACTTGAGTTAAGATGACAATGAACAGAGTGTTTCTATCTCTCTCCGTGACTAATTTTGCACAGGTCAAAGCTATTTCAAGATGTTTTCAATGCTGGTGATTTATGCTAAGATTTAATCAGTCAAGTCTGTTATACAAAGCGATGATGCAAAGTGAATATTTGGCATCAGCACAAAGAGAATATTATTGTATGATGGATTTTATGAAACCAAAATCTGAAGTTTGCTGTAAATGGTAGAAAAGAGAATGATGTGAATGAGGCTGCAGCACCTGCAGGCCTGTCGGAGCCTGTCTGCGCGTGTGGAAGCTTTGAAAAGAAGCTGGAAACAAGATTGTTGCTTTCAATTGGATTTAAAATAACGACAGCATTTCTATCGTGCACGTATACAGAGGTCAGGACACATTTAAACTGAATGTGTCTCAACTATTGGGATAAATGAGCTCTGTTGAATATCAGTCCTCTTGCACCCTGTCCATGTAAAGGAAAAACAAAAAAGTGCTAACTTAGACGTACTAATTATGATTTTGTGAATCAGCTGTAAAAAAAGATCCTAAGATGCCCACGTTTTCTGTGGGTTTAGATTGTTTTTTTTGGTCATTGTGTTGTTTTAATCTTTTCCTCTTGGGAGATGGGATGGGATGCAAAAGGATAAGGCCCACTCGTGGGAGGCGCGGAAATAAAAACTAGACGTGCGAGGCGACGCGTCCTCTGGCGTCATGACGACCCGTGCCTTATACACTCCACTCGTTTACGTGTTCTCACATGGACGGTCCGTGGCCCCTACCTGCTCTATGTTTTCATTTACGAGTGTTGTCAACATAGGCGTAAACGCAGAGGCTCACAGCCGCCGCGGTGCACGGAGCATGTGTGGCAACACCAGTAGGAAAGTTGCAGGGAGCTCGTGGGGCTAAGACGCGAGGAGCAGGGCAGTGAGGATGTGGGGGCTCAGAGTCCTGGTCCCGGGCTGAGTGGCCTCTCAGCAGAGCGGTGGTGTAGTGGAGAACGGCCCGGATGAGCTGCGTGTGGCAGCCATGACCCGACACGTCACAGGTGGATTTGCACATTTTATGCATCGTGACGAAAAACTCCAAACTGGAGAGAGATCATTGATCAGAGCTGTTCAGAGAGGCAGCAGAGTCCGGAGGCCTGTCAGTGCATGGCCCGGGCTCTGTCAATCTCTTCATGGTGCTACAGCCCCTTGGTGGCTCCTTGTGGGGGAGGGGGGCCTCGTCGCTCGTTACATGTTATTCTTTGCATTTTTGTCATTCTAATGCTCTGTAACTTTTGTCTCCACGTCCACATCGTGTCAGGTGTCGCCCTCCCAGCACGAGACGAAGCCGCTGACTAGACGTAGGACATTGTCTGTATCCGTGTGCAATATTGTGTACGTGCCAACGGTGGCATCGTATCATGTAAGACATGACGACAAAACATGTACAGGCTGTGATCATTAGATGTCTGAAGCATGATGACCAGGTTCTGCATCATATCTCCTAATGTGAAGACTGACAGGCAACCAACTAGTCTGTTGCTTTTTTTTTTAATTGGGGGGGGGGGGTCACCTGTCACATTCTGTAAACCTTGTATGTCATGCTAGTTTGGGTGTTTTATGTCTTTACCTCTGGAATCACCTCAGAAGCTCTTTCTGCTCTTCTCTAAATGCACGTAACAGATGTGCTGGTGTCCAAGATGGCCGCCTGCTGTGGTCAACACACACTTTGGGTCCAGAGGTGGCTGGAAAACTGGTGCAGCCTCCCCCCTGCTCAGGCCTCCCCCCTGCTCAGGCCTCCCCCCTGCTCAGGCCTCTCGTTCCCATCTGAGTGTTGGGGAGGCTGCTGAAGTTGTTTGACTGGAACAAGGCCCCTTGTTCCAGTCAAACCAGTAACCTGTGCTGGGAGTCTGAGAGTGGTCTGGAACAGGTGAACAATATTTCTGCACTTTTTACTGAAGCTCGGGGACGAGACCGAAGCAGTGCGGGGTTCGTTGTTGGTTCTTTGACAGGGGTTCCAGTCGTGATGTGGCAGTTCTGCTCCTGGGTGCCTTCTCTTTCCCAGCACTCCTTGAAAGGACGCACATCACCCAACACCGTGCACGCCGCAGATTTAAAGATCATGCCGTGCAGCGAACGGACAGGTGCAGTACTGTGAGAGCTCAGATTATGTGTTGAGGGTGACGCTGCTACTACCACGCTCAATATCTGCTAATCTGACTCTTCAAATACTTTTTGTGTTTACTACTCTTCATTAGCTGTAGCGGCCATCTTGAATTGAGGTAACTCCAAATATGAATCCATTAAAGACGTAAAGTCAATGATTATTTATTAAAATTTGTTCACTAACTGGTGCTGAAGACAAATGAACTCACACATATGAGCAAAGACATGTTTGCCTATTACCTTTAGCGGCGGGCAATAAAAATGCTCCAGGGGTTCAGGAGATGTTCCACCAAAATGTGCAGGAGAGTTGAAGCACACCTGGAGCACACCTGGAGCACACCTGGGCTCACAAAGCTTCAAACAAAACATTGATCTGTGCTGGTTCAGTCCAGACAAAACATCCCACAAACCTGATCTACCCAACAACACATTTTCTGGCTCTCACAGTCAGTGAGTCCCAACAACACATGGCAACACATGGCAACACATGGCAACACATGGCTGTGCACATCCAGGCAGCGTTTTATCTGCTCCACAGAAGAACAGGAACTCTTCCTTTACTTTCAGAGATGTTTCTTCAGCGACCTTCCTGCTGAATCATGGAGCAGGTCCATCTCCAGGGAGCACGAGCCACCTGGGACCGTGCACCCAGCACGTCTGAGGTCAGTCCAGGCTCGGCTGGACTTCTGTGGACCAGAACTTCCTTAAATTCCCCAAAGTTTTCTGTCTTCAACAGGAACCCTCCTGAGTCTGCTGCTGTTCGTCTCTCAAGCCCTCACTTTCGTAAAGACTGAAACGTGCGCTGAGTGACGTGCTAAGCTCCAGAGCTACGAGGTCAGTTTCTGGTGCAGTGTGATTCCACAGTGGAACATGATTTGTCCTTTTTTGGGTCATAGCTACACAGAAGGGGGGGGGGGGGGGCCGTGGTTTTTCTTTCTTAATTTCTCATTGAACGCGAGCACGTCTTGTGTCACAGACGACCCCGGAGTGACCTTGCAGCCATGTTGCGCCCCTCAGTAGAACATTTCTGGGACTCGGAATGGTTGGCACATGTCCTGGACCTCCTGGTTGTGGGTCACGTGTTCAGGCGTCTGACTACATTTAGTGACGGCGCGCTTGAAGCTGCTCGCGCTGACATTTATATTTTGATTCCTGCCGCAGCCACGGTGCAGGACTGTGGTGGCGTTTGACTTTTTGTCTGTTCCAGCTGCAGCGTTCAGCAAACGCTACCAGTTCAGACTGGTTTGAACTAAGAACAAATCTTACTGGTAACTGAGGTGAAAAAGAGCAGACTGTGCTTCTGGCTGGATGTTCCTCAGATGTTCCTCGGACTCCTCCGCTGGCTCTGGGTGCTTTAGTCTCCTGGTTTCTCCTTCTGACTGCATCCAAACAGCCACGTCACACGACTCGTTAACGACAAGCTTCCACTAACGGGCGGCGGCTGTCCACCTCTGCAAAACGAGTACTGACCGAGGCGTTCCTGACAACCAAACGTGTTGCGCTCCAGCTTTCAGTGTCCTTCAGAGCTCCTGCTTTAATCACACAGCCATGCAGCATATGACTCGTGACAACGAGAAGCTCGCTCAGCACGTCTTCTGTTCACTGGTGCTTAGTCTGCCGCCGCGTGTCTGAAGGTCTGAGAGCGTTGAGGCTGAGGAGAAGCCGGTCGTGGATCTGAAAGGGGGTGGGGGTCAATGCACAATGAACATATCCCATGTCACCGTTTGGTCAAGATCCCTTTACCATCCCCATATGAGATAATATGTTGTATCTTTCAGAAATATTTTATCTGTGTGTGTGCGTGTGTGTGTGTATATATACATATATATATATATATAAATATGGTTTGTTATATATGATGCTCCTCCTCTCAGAAGAATAGAACGTGTAAACAGGAAAACATTGCTGTTTTTTTTTCTTTGTATTTTGTACTTGCAGAAAGCATTGAATAAAAATGGATACTTGCACTTTAGATATATTAAAAAAACTCTGCATATTATTTTTGATAGGGATCTCACATTTAAAGTATAAATTACAGGCTTTGTGACTATTGTTGGACAGAGATGTATTAAGTTCTACTTACTGAAGTATATTTTGTCTGTGTCAGAAGGTTTACTAATGTAAAATGCATGACAAAGTAGTGCTACACCGGTATTGTTCTTTTCTTTATTTTGTTTTTATTTCACTTGGTAGAAATGTCTGAAAACTGTGATAACAACCCTCTTGTATCATGTTGAACCCGTTCGAGGATATTTCTTACTGAAATATGGCCTTTCCCGACTACATGACGATGGTGCTTACTTTGGCTTTGACATCAACTTCATCTCAACCATGACGTCATCATGACATCATCCTCACAACTCATCTCTTTTTGTTATGTACCCTCACTACCTTATTAAATTTATGTTGTTGGCTAAAAAACAAAAACAGACAAAAAACAAAGGAGGGTGTGCTGTTTTGTACATTGCTGTTTGTTTTAATGTTTGGGAGCCTTGTTGTCTGAAAAATGACTAATCGCGCAATAAAATGTCATTCCACACATCCCTGTGAGCACGAGTGTCTTAACGCCACAGCTTCTCATTCAAGGAAGAGATTAATAACCTTGTTAATATGGTTTTATTGTGAGAGCAGTCAAAGGTCAAACTGGCTGGATTAAAGGGTGTTTTGGTCATTTTAAAGTGCTTTTCTGTGTAAATTGTTAAAATATTAATTCTCAACACAGTTATTTACTTGGAGTATTTTTAATATTTCTGCTGGATAATTCATGTAACACAACGGAAACTGCTGGAAAGGCGTATGAAGGAACGAGCGCTGTGACGTTTTGAGGATGAGTTGCTTTAAAATGAAAATCTTTCTCTGACGTGGAAATGACGACTTATTCCAGCAGACACTTCCAAACACGATCTTGGTTTTTCAACAACTCCAATCTTCAAAAGTTCAAATCACTTCAGAACACTGCTACTTTATAAACCTTTACGTTGGTATTTATTTCACTTTATAAACCTTT
>NC_056501.1:51281098-51290901 GCF_014905685.2 Nematolebias whitei | reverse complement strand
AACCTTTACGTTGGTATTTATTTCACTTTATAAACCTTTACGTTGGTATTTATTTCACTTTATAAGGCAGAATTATCAAATGTCAGATTTCTGCCAGATGTGCTGCGCGCCGTCTGCAACAGGTAGGATATTAGTTGCTCATGCGTTTTACACTGAAGAGCCCCTGAGAGCTGCTCGGGGCTCGTGGTCCGTGTCCTGGCAGCTTCATTGCACACTTCAGACGTGCACTTTAGTATCAGAGTCTGGTAGGTGGAAAGCTGCAGACTGGTTTGTCATGTGACGCCTGCAGGTTTAGCAGAAGCAACTCCTCGTTGTTGGGGTCCATGGTCCCAACATCAGTAACTTTAAATAAAGTGCAAACATCACTAACGTCTCTCTTTATGAGCAGAGCAGTAGCTGGTTCACCACAGCCTGAATGAAATATGAGCAGGACTTACAATGACATGGACAAGTGCTTATAGAGGAGAACCTGCAACGTGACCCTGATAAATGTTAAAACCAGGTCTCTCTTGTACACGAGTCCTCGGGGCTCAATGGGATTAACCTGTTGAAATAAAGGTGGAATGAAAAAAGGAACACGTTCTGAATGTACACGTGACCATGAGACGTGCACGTGTGATGGTATTTCAAGGAGACCAGAGATAGTACTGCTGATGTTACTGAAGGCTGAATGTGCTCTTCTGTGGACCGTGTGAAAGTGATTTTTCTCATCCAGGATCCTGCTGCTCCATTTAGATGTTCAGCTCCCAGCTGGACTAACCTTCTTCTGGACGCAGACAACAAGAGGACTCTATCTGAACTGTGACAGTCTTTTAGTTTGTGCAACAGAATCTGCATGGTGCTAACATCTTCTGAGACTCCAACAAACCTTCTCTGAAAATGACATTAAATTAGTTTTGAGAATAAAACTTAGAGCACAGTTTGACTTGGAACTTATATTTTGTATCACCTACAGCTGTTGCTGCTAAACTTGAAGACTTTTGTTGAAAACTATTTATTGACATTGTTGACTGTATTTAAAAGATTTTATAAAACTTTTATTGACAGAGTATTTTTATTACAGAAAGATTTAGAGCTATAAAATCTTTAATATTTATTGTTGTGTGTTTCCTTGACTGATGAAGCCTTCTGGATCGAAGGCGAAATGTTTCAGCAAAAAAAAAAAAAAGAAACTGTCAAGATGACCTGACTGAAAAATGTTGGATTGTATACCTGGATTATTGAGCATGGACTTTGTTGTTTTCAACCAGTTTGACAAGACTGTCAACAAGGAAGAGGGCCGGCAATGGAGGAGGGGGCCATACCAAAGACACCATCTTATCACAAGCAGAACTGGTTTGTTCCAATTTGCAGTAAGCTGTTGGAGGAAGACTCAGTTTTGTTGTGTGTTTCCTTGACTGATGAAGCCTTCTGGATTGAAGAAGAAACGTTTCAACACACACAAAAAAAGAACTGTCCAGATGACCTGACTGAAAAATGTTGGCTTTAATATTTATTTTTTTCTGGTTTGTTTTTTGACAAAAATAGCTACATTTGCTTAATAAATTGAAAAAATAAATTAGTTTGCTATGGAAGCCCATTTCTGCCATGAAAGAAAAAATAAAAGCCCAACAAGAAGTCATAATTTTGACATTTAAAGTCATAATTACAAGAATAAAAGTCATAATTGCAACTTTTAAAGTCATAATTTTGACTTTTAAAATCATAAATGACTTTAAAAGTTGTAATTATGACGTTTATTCTCGTAATTATGACTTCAAAACTTAATTATGACTTTTTTCTCATAATTATGACTTTAAAACTTAATTATGACTTCCTGTTGGGCTTTTATTTCATAGTGGAAATGGGCTTCGATACTAATGCTATATAAAGTGGCGATGAAAAGATGTAAACATTAAAGGATCGATGTTTGAAGGCAGAGGGACATACACTGAATGAATGAATCAATGGACTATGCAGGAAAACTACTGGTGTCTGACAGGAATCTAAAAAAGTTAAATCTGGTCCTCTGGACATTCAAAAAAACAAAACAAAGCAAATCAACAAAAAAATGTAGAAACGTTTCGTCTCTCATCCAAGAGACTTCCTCAGTCTGAGGTGCTGTATTCAACTCAGTCTCTTAAATAGCACCTTCTCAGAGTGGATCAACCAGTTTGCTGCTGACAACCAAAACCAGCTGCTCACATGCTCAAGAAGGACCATCAGCCTAACAATGGATCATTAGCACCTGATGGCTGTTTACTGTTCACAGAGGACTGAGTGATACTAGCAATCACAGCATTGTAAGAGGGGGACAGTTGAACCTGGAGGCTCCGCCCCTGTTTAATGATGGACGGTTTCTTTTCACAAAGATGGCCTCCTTTACTCCTCTCTCAAACCATCGTTCCTCTCTGTCCAGGATGTGAACATCTTCATCCCTGAAAGAGTGACCTCTGGCCTGGAGATGAGTGTAGACCTCAGAGTCCTGGCCTGATGATGTTGATCTTCTGTGCTGGTCCATCCTTTTGGCCAGTGGCTGTTTAGTTTCCCCGATGTAAGACTGATCACCCTCCTGACACTGAACAGCATACACAACATTACTCTGTTTGTGCCGGGGGACTGGATCTTTGGGATGAACCAGTCTTTAATGTATTTTGGGGTTTAAAAGCCACTGGGACGTTATGTTTAGAAAAGAAACGTCTCAGTTTCTCTGATACTCCCTCAACATATGGAATGACCACTGGTCTGGGTCTGGGTTCCTCCTTTTCACCTGTTGGCTGACTGGAGTCCTGTTTGGGTTTCTTCTCTGCTTTCAGGAAGGCCCAGTTAGGATATCCACATTGCTCTAGAGCCTGTCTTGTGTGGGATTTCTCCTTCTGCCTGGCTCCTGAATTAGTGGGGACGCTGTCTGCTCTGTGGTACAGAGTCCTGATGACTCCTAACTTGTGCTCCAAAGGGTGATGGGAGTCAAACTGCAAATACTGGTCTGTGTGGGTGGGTTTGCGGTACACCTCGGTTTGCAAATGTCCTCTATCAGAGACTGAGACCTCACAGTCCAAGAAAGCCAACCTGCCATTTTTTACAACTGTCCCCCTCTTACAATGCTGTGATTGCTAGTATCACTCAGCCCTCTGTGAATAGTAAACAGCCATCAGGTGCTAATGATCCATTGTTAGGCTGATGGTCCTTCTTGAGCATGTGATCAGCTGGTTCTGGTTGTCAGCAGCAAACTGGTTGATCCACTCTGAGAAGGTGCTATTTAAGAGACTGAGCTGAAAACAGCACCTCAGACTGAGGAAGTCTCTCGGATGAGAGACGAAACGTTTCTAAATTTTTTTGTTGATTTGCTTTGTTTTGTTTTTTTGAATGTCCAGAGGACCAGATTTAACTTTTTTAGATTTTTCTACCTGGATTATTGAGCATGCATCAGGATGTCTGACAGGAAGTTACATCCCTGTAGAGTCAGTGTTCAGCAAGAGACAAACTTAGAAATTAAATTAGAAAAGTCTAAATTATGACTTTAAAACTCAAATATATGACTTTTATTCTTGTAATTATGACTTTAAAACTTGTAATTATGACTTTTATTCTCATAATTATGACTTTAAAACTCAAAATTATGACTTCCTGTTGGGCTTTTATTTTGTTGTTCATAATGGAAATGGGCTTCCAGTTTGCCCTTCTGAAGCTGAGCTAACGTCATGGTTAAGTTGAACATCTAGCGCTCAGACGGTTTCAGATGCATTGTGGGAAATGTAGGCGCCAAGTTTGATGAAGCGGTAAGTTTAATAAAACATCAAACATCTAAGGTTTGGTGTCCAGTTTAATTTCTTACTCATTTAAGTTAACTGTAGTTATAACTGAGCAGCACATGCTTCTTTACTTAAAGACCAATTTATTCACTTACTCATATGAATCATAGCAATAAAACATTATCATTGTTCATCTTTACAATCCTTGTCTGGAGAGTCCTTTTACCTACATATTTATTTATCATTACATATTTATTTATTATTACATATTTATTTATTTATTATTACGTATTTATTTATTTATTATTATATATTTATTTATTAATTTATTATTACATATTTATTAATTTATTATTACATATTTATTTATTTATAATAACATATTTATTAATTTATTATTACATATTTATTTATTTATTTATTATTATTAAATATTTATTATAAATTTTTATATTGTTATTATCATAATATTATTATTATTATTATTATTATTATTATTATTATTATCATATTTATTTGTTCTAGAATTGCGCCGCTCCAGGTGGCTGCATGTTGGAGCAGCTCTGTTACTTTCATTCTGAGATTTTGCTTTTGGAAACTTTAATTCCTCTTTTTCTGGATGTAAATCACATTTTTTTTTTTTTTGGATGATGGTTTCCTCTGGTATCAGATGCTGTGCAGCTGGAAGGATTTTTACAGAAACTTTTTTAGTTTTGGACATTTGTTACATGCCCCTCCCTGGGCTGCCACCTTACCGTGGTGGACGGGTTTGAGTGTCCCAATGATCCTAGGAGCTATGCTGTCAGGGGCTTTATGCCCCTAGTAGGGTCACCCATGGCAGACAGGTCCTAGGTGAGGGACCAGACAAAGTGCAGCCCAAAGACCCCGACGATGAGACAAATAAATGGACCTAGTGTTCCCTTGCCCGGACGTGGGTCACCGGGGCCCCACTCTGGAGCCAGGCCTGGAGGTGGGGCACGCGGGCGAGCGCCTGGTGGCCGGGCTTTTACCCATGGAGCTCGGCCGGGCACAGCCCGAAGAGGAGTCGTGTGTCCCCCTTCCCATGGGGTCACCACCTGTGGGAGGGGCCAAAGGGGTCGGGTGCAATGTGGGATGGGTGGTGGCCGAGGGCGGGGACCCTGGCGGTCTGATCCTTGGCTACAGAAGCTGGCTATTGGGATGTGGAATGTCACCTCACTGGTGGGGAAGGAGCCTGAGCTGGTGTGTGAGGTTGAGAGGTTCCGGCTAGAAATAGTTGGACTCACCTCTACGCATGGCTCGGGCTCTGGAACCAGTTTCCTTGAGAGGGGCTGGACACTCTTCCACTCTGGAGTTGCCCCGGGTGAGAGGCGCCGAGCAGGCGTGGGCATACTTTTTGCCCCCCAACTTGGTGCCTGTGTATTGGGGTTCACCCCAGTGAATGAGAGGGTGGCCTCCCTCCGCCTACGTGTGGGGGGACGGGTTCTGACTGTCGTTTGTGCTTATGCACCAAACGGCAGTTCAGATTATCCACCCTTTCTGGAGTCCTTGGAGGGGGTACTGGAAAGTGCACCTTCTGGGGACTCCCTTGTTCTGCTGGGGGACTTCAATGCTCATGTGGGCAATGACAGTGAGACCTAGAGGGGTGTGGTTGGGAGGAACGGCCCCCCTGATCTGAACCAGAGTGGTTTTCTGTTGTTGGACTTCTGTGCTCGTCATGGATTGTCAATAACGGACACCTTGTTCAAGCATAAGGGTGTCCATATGTGCTCTTGGCACCAGGACACCCTAGGCCGCAGTTTGATGATCGACTTTGTCATCGTCTCATCTGATCTGCGGCCACATGTCTTGGACACTCGTGTGAAGAGAGGGGCGGAGCTGTCCACTGATCACTACCTGGTGGTGAGTTGGCTCCGATGGTGGGGGAGGATGCCGGTCAGACCCGGCAGACCCAAACGTATTGTGAGGGTTTGCTGGGAACGTCTGGCAGAGTCTCCTGTGAGACGGAGTTGTAAACTCCCACCTCCGGGAGAACTATGAACATGTTCCGAGGGAGGTGGGGGACATTGAGTCTGAGTGGACCATGTTTCGTGCCTCTATTGTCGAGGCGGCTTACCAGAGCTGCGGCCGCAAGGTTGTCGTGCCTGTCGCGGCGGCAACCCTCGAACCCGATGGTGGACACCGTCGGTGAGGGATGCTGTCAGGCTGAAAAAGGAGTCCTATTGGGCCTTTTTGGCCTGTGGGACCCCGGAAGCAGCTGATGGGTACCGGCAGTCCAAGCGACATGCGGCTCGGGTGGTTGCTGAGGCAAAAACTTGGGCATGGGAGGAGTTCGGAGAGGCCATGGAGAACGACTTCCGCATGGCTTCGAGGCGATTCTGGTCCACCATCCGGCGTCTCAGGGGGGGAAAGCGGTACGCCACCAACACTGTTAATAGTGGGAGTGGTGTGCTGCTGACCTCAACTCGGGAGGTTGTGGGTCGGTGGGCAGAATACTTTGAAGACCTCCTCAATCCCACCGGCACGTCTTCCACTGAGGAAGCGGAGCCTGGGGACTCTGGGTCGGGCCCTCCAATCTCTGGTGCTGAGGTCACAGAGGTGGTTAAAAAGCTCCTCGGTGGCAGGGCCCCAGGGGTGGATGAGTTTCGCCTAGGGTTCCTTAAGGCTCTGGATGTTGTAGGGTTGTGTTGGCTTATGCGACTCTGCAATATTGCGTGGACATCGGGGGAAGTTCCCCTGGATTGGCAGACCGGGGTGGTGGTCCCCCTATTCAAAAAGGGGGACCGTAGAGTGTGTTCCAACTACAGGGGAATCACGCTCTTAAGCCTCCCTGGTAAGGTCTTTTCGGGGGTTCTGGAGAGGAGGGTCCGTCGGATAGTCGAACCTCGGAATCAGGAGGAGCAGTGCGGTTTTCGTCCTGGCCGTGGAACACTGAACCAGCTCTACACTCTCAGCAGGGTCCTGGAGGGTGTGTGGGAGTTTGCCCAACCAGTCTAGATGTGCTTTGTGGACTTGGAGAAGGCGTTCGACCGCGTCCCTCGGGGGACCCTGTGGGGGGTACTCTGGGAGTATGGGGTACCGGGCCCTTTGATACGGGCTGTTAGGTCCCTGTATGACCGGTGTCAGAGCCTGGTCCGCATCGCCGGCAGTAAGTCGGGCTTGTTCCCAGTGAGAGTTGGACTCCGCCAAGGTTGCCCTTTGTCACCGATTCTGTTCATAACTTTTATGGACAGAATTTCTAGGCGCAGCCAAGGTGTCGAGGGGATCTGTTTTGGTGGCCTTAGGATTGCGTCTCTGCTTTTTGCAGATGATGTGGTCTTATTGGCTTCATCAGATCGTGATCTACAGCTTTCGCTGGAGCGGTTCGCAGCCGAATGCGACACGGCCGGGATGAAGATCAGTTCCTCCAAATCCAAGGCCATGGTCTTGAGCCGGAAAAGGGTAGAGTGCCCTCTCCGGGTCAGGGAGGAGGTCCTACCCCAAGTGGAGGAGTTCAAGTATCTTGGGTTCTTGTTCACAAATGAGGGAAAAATGGAGCGTGAGATCGATAGGCGGATAGGTGCAGCGTCTGCAGTGAAGTGGGCGCTGTACAGGTTTGTTGTGGTGAAGAGAGAGCTGAGTCAAAAGGCGAAGCTCTCAATTTACCGATCGATCTACGTTCCCACCCTCATCTATGGTCACGAGCTTTGGGTTGTGACCGAAAGAATGAGACCTCGGATACAAGCGGCCGAAATGAGTTTTCTCCGCAGGGTGTCTGGGCTCTCCCTTAGAGACAGGGTGAGAAGCTCGATCATCCGGGAGGGACTCAGAGTAGATCCGCTGCTTCTCCACGTCGAGAGGAGCCAGTTGAGGTGGCTTGGGCATCTGTTTAGGATGCCTTCTGGACGCCTCCCTGGTGAGGTGTTCCGGACACGTCCCACCGGAAGGAGGCCCAGAGGAAGACCCAGGACACGCTGGAGGGACTATGTTTCTTGGCTGGCCTGGGAACGCCTCGGGATTCCCCCGGAAGAGCTGGCCCAAGTGGCTGGGGAGAGGGAAGTCTGGGCCTCCCTACTTAGGCTGCTACCCCCGCGACCCGACCCCAGATAAGCGGAAGAAAATGGATGGATGGATTTGTTATGATGCGTAACCATGGCAACAAGGCAGTTTTCTACAACCAACAGCAGCTGATTAACATCTCAAAAGCTCAAATAATATCTCAACTACAGCCCCAAATCTCAAATTAGTTGAAAAGGATGTTCTGTGGATGCATTCTCATCTACCTGCCGGCTGTGCTCGAGTGCCTGACCACTGAGATCCTGGAACTAACAGGAAACACGGCTCATGACAGCGGAAGGACAGGATCGTCCCTCGGCACCTACAGTTGGCTGTCCGCAGCGACGAGGAGCTCAGCAGACTGCTGGGAGGAGTGGCCATCGCTCTGGGAGGAGTTCTGCCCGGCATTCAGGCGGTCCTACAGCCCGGAGGAACGGAGAGGCCAGCTGAGTCTGGGTGGACGGATCAGACGGCATCTGCAGCCAGTTTCTTAGGATCCACTGTGGGATGGACCTTTACAAGAGATCCTTCCTGTCTACAGCATCAGCATCTATAACATCTCTTAATGAAATGAGGATAACAAGTTACAACAACAAATAATTTCCCATTGGGATTAATAAAATATTTTTGAATTGAATTTTTACATATTTATTTGTTTATTATTACATATTTATTTATGTATTATTACATATTTATTTATTATTGCATATTTATTTATTATTACATATTTATTTATTTATTATTACATATTTATTTATTTATTTATTATTACATATTTATTTATTTATTATTACACATTTATTTATTATTACATATTTATATTTTCCTGTGCTTTCGAAGTCTGTGAGTTAATTTCACAGCAGGCTTTTCAGGGCCTTGGACAATCTCCTGAAACTCTTAAATTATTTCAAAGTGTAAACAGGAAGAAGAAATTAATAAATATCTGCTTACAACAATATTATTTTAGCTTTTGAAGCCACTACCCATCTCAAAGGAACACTAGTTATTGTATGCGGTGTTTCAGATGTAAGCATGATCATGGTAACATAATCAGATTCACAAAGACTTTGTTCTTCTGTCTTTATTTCCACCTACTTCAAATCATGCTGCTTTCACTCTCACAACTCTTTACTAGTATTTGTGTTTAATCAAGATGTAAATATGCTCATCAGCTGTTATCTTTAAAGGAATAGTTTGGACATTTTCAAGTGGGGTTCTGTGGTAAGTCCATGAACAGTTAGTATTTAATGGGACGTATCTAATCTGTTGTAGATGGATCTTTGAACACTCTCAGACTGGAGACATATTTTAGTTTCTAACCAGATGCAATAATTATTATTCTGAGCCACTTCTCAGTCTCAAAGGTTTCATCGAGATACATTCGTGCTTCGAAGGCCCATAAAACAGCATTTGCATAAAAACATCAAGACAGATGTTTTGAGATAGAAAAAATTGATTTGACGAAGTAATAACAGTTCATCTGCTCAAAA
Source organism: Nematolebias whitei (assembly GCF_014905685.2). NCBI lineage: Eukaryota > Metazoa > Chordata > Actinopteri > Cyprinodontiformes > Rivulidae > Nematolebias > Nematolebias whitei. The sequence continues at coordinate 51,281,666 of NC_056501.1, read as the reverse complement.
AGTGTCTTTTAATGCCTAACAGCCCCAATGCATCTGTTTTATGAATCATTCATTGCTGGTTTGCATCAGACAGGGATTATGACAGATTATTTGTATTTTCCTGCTGAAAGTTTCCCAGGTTGTCAGAAATGCTACAGCTAGATGCTGCTGCCACAGTTTGGGTAAGTTTTACTACAAGAGTTTAAAAATGATGAGATTTCTCTGTAAATGACAATTTCATGTGAAACTTAACAGTATTTATTTGTTTTAAACATGATCAGAATGTAGTTGCTTTAAGACCACAACAATCTACTTTGGTATTTTCTCTGCTCTGACGAGCCATTAGCTCATTAATCTGACTCAAATTAAGATATTTTTTCCAAATTGAGGTCACTATCTGCAACAGGTAAGATACTTATTACCCCCACATTTCAAATGATCTAAATTACCGTAGCTTTATTTTTTTACGTAATAACTTGTAAAATGTCATTGATTCAGATGTTGTAACTTCACATTTGTCATTCTTTGAATAATTCTTGTCATGTATAATCATCATGTATAATCATCATGTATAATCATCATGTATAAT
>NC_056501.1:51278260-51280998 GCF_014905685.2 Nematolebias whitei | reverse complement strand
ATCATGTATAATCATCATGTATAATTATCATGTATAATTATCATGTATAATTATCATGTATAATTATCATGTATAATTATCATGTATAATTATCATGTATAATCATCATGTATAATTATCATGTATAATCATCATGTATAATCATCATGTACAATCATCATGTACTTTGTATATAGAAGCTTGTGTAGCACACACTGAGTACGTAGTAACCGTGTCCTGTACATACTGTAGAATGAGTATTCTGTCAAAAAGTTCAACTATACCAACAGAACAGAAACGTACAGATCCAACGCTGACATCAAAGTGCTCAAGTGTTTTCTTTTTGTTTAATAAAACTTAACAATCCACATTTTTTCACAGTCCCATGTTACAGCACAGGCCTACCCTAGAACATCAGGAACCACTGGTTAGCACGACAGTCAAAGCGACTACATGGGGAGGTCTCCCAGTAAGAAACAAGTTTGTCTTCTAACAACGTAGCTTAAAAAATGTGTCAAAAACTCAGCCCGACATTGTGGTCTGAATGAGACTCAGGTTCCAGGGTTCCATGGGTTCCTGTTCAGAGCTGCAGAACATCTGGATCCAGAGGCAGAGGTGATCTGATGACTGTCAGCATCACAGCTGTGAGCGTGTGTGGGTGAGGGCGCGCTCCACTCTGACCTGCAGCGGTGTCTGTAGCAAACATTTAGAAAAAGCACGCTTGCATGTGGAGGGGTGGGGGTTCTGGATCAGTTAAGGTGCTCAGAGACAGGTCCAGGACCACGTGTCTTGTTCTTGGAAACAATTATTCAAGTCCTCCTTCAAGGAGAGTCAGGCCCATTGAGCTGTCGTCTTCAGTTTGAGTCCAAACACGTGCTGCAAGTCTGTTCCTCGCTGACAGAGACTGAGAACACACACATGCACACGCACACTGGCTACGTGCTGCTGGTCCTCGTTCTGCATGCCGACAGTTTACTGAGTTGTGCACACAGAGCAGGAGCAGTCCAGCTGCTGCACTCTGCAGCCACACCCAGCCCCTCATCATCATCATCAACAGGAAGGATGAAGAGAAGGAGCACGCTGGTTTTAGTAAATACCAAATAGTGCAGCGGCTCACTTTGGACGAAGCCTTTTAAAAGTGATGAATCAGAGCAGACAGTGGGTTGTTGATTAAAGAGAGCATCTTCAACTTGTTGTTGTACGGAGTACTACAGTACTTCATCCAAAATGAACTGTGCTGGAAGTCTCTGTCAGCAGAGGACTGGGTAGAAGTACACAAGGTATTTATGGGGAACATGGGGTACATACTCAGAACTTATAATGTATGTACTGGGTACATATCTGGTACTTACAGAACATGTACCTGGTACTTTCAGGGTACATTCACAATACTTAAAGGGTGTGTGGTGGGTACATACCTGGTACTAACAGGGTATGTACCTGATACATATGTGGTATTTAGCAGACACATACATGGTAGATACCATACACATGCATTAAAGTACTCCACTAAGTGCCCCCATACTTTGTGTGATAGTTGGAAACTGAAACCAGCTGGACCCAGTTCACAAAACTGAAACCAGCTGGGCCCAGTTCACAGGAGCTCCATGTTGTATTTTTGGGACCAGAGTCTCCGCACACAGGATGTGGGGCTGAAGTCCTGCCTACTCATCAGCACACCATCATGGGGAACTTCCTGTTAATAAAATAACTAATTACAACTCAACTTCAGGGAAATGAATTTCAGCAGCAACAGATGTGTCAATCAAGAGTCGGTGCCACACAAACATTCTCACGTTGGACTTGACCAAGAGTTTACGAGGAGTTAAAACTCCTCCTGGAACAGCTCTGGCTTCAACTCACACATCCCTGTGTGGAGTCTAGTATTTTATTACATGTCTATGGTAGATGCTGAGTACCGGTGCTTGCTCTGTAAGTACCAGGTACATTTCTCATAATGCACACAGTACACATCAGGTACACACCTGGTAAGTATCAGGTACACACCTGGTAAGTATCAGGTACACACCTGGTAAGTATCAGGTACACACCTGGCAAGTATCAGGTACACACCTGGTAAGTATCAGGTACACACCTGGTAAGTATCAGGTACACACCTGGTAAGTATCAGGTGTATTATATACTGCTACTAAAAGCTTTTGAGTGCTTCCTTCTTTTTAAGTGATAATAAAACCTCCATCTTTTTATTCCTTCCAGTTGCATCCATCTCAAATGAGACGACTAGTAGGAGCATGCCAGAGTACACACACACACTTCACCTGGAGTTTTTAATTACTCATAGACATGGACTGATACCTGGTGTGAAGGTACCCACCGTGTCAAAAGCACAAAGCTCCGTCCACATAACATTCATTCACCAAATGTCTTCAAACATTTTGTTCATGTTTTATAAGTCGGCCCCGTCATCACTGGACCTGTTGCTTTGAGCCGTAAGTCAGCCTCTAATTAAATCTGTAAATTCTAATGAAAATGACCTGAAATAAATATAACAATACACCACAATATCATTAACAGAATCATTATGAGGCAATATTTGAGATTAATTAGGCTGCAGGAGGAACAGTTGTTGTCATTTTTCAGTAACAGCAACGTAGTGTTTTTAAATGAACACTGTGGAGCCGTGGTGTGTTTGCTCCCAGTCTCATGGTGGCCCACGCCTCGTCACCATGACCTGCATGAGCTCATCGTCACCATGACCTGCATGACCTGCATGAGCTCATGCAGGTCATGCAGGTCAT
>NC_056501.1:51271374-51278160 GCF_014905685.2 Nematolebias whitei | reverse complement strand
CGATGACCTGCATGAGCTCATCGTCACCATGACCTGCATGAGCTGCATGAGCTCAGCCACAACATAGAAAAAGCAGCAAGAGCAGAACACGAATCGTTCCACCACATGAACACTTTTGTAAATGCTCATTAACTTCCTGAAAGCAAACGTTAGTAATGGGTGTGGCTGACGTGACGAGGCGCCCTTCCGTAAGGCACTCAAACCCCCGGATTCTCTGAGGAGCGGCTCATTGAACAGTTCGTACAGCTCCACCTGCGCACCGTGTCAACGTTGAAAAAATCTAAGTGTAAACTCTTTACTGGGATGAATAAAGGTTGTGAAAGTGAAATAAATAAATAAATATGTTAAAGACAGATATGTTACATCTTCATGCTCCACCTGTACTTTTAGGTCCATAACACACACACACACACACACACACACACACACGCGTGTGTGGGCAGGAGTTTGATAAGAAAAGTAGCCTTAATGCTACAGTAGTACCACGTCCGACCTGTGTGTGTCGCTGTCTGACCCAAACCAGAACAGAACAGAGAAGAAAAAAGGCAAACCAGTCGGACTCATTTCTTTCTGACCTTAACGAGTCAAAGTTCTGCCTGTAGCTAAAGAACTACAGCGTGAATGAGTTCCCACTTCCTCTGAGATGATAAAATAATAGTGACGGTGCTGCTATGAACACAGGATGATCACTTGTAATGTGAAGACAGTTAAAGAAGTGAGGTTGAGCAGGACACTGGGTTGGTGTCTGCTCACACTCCTTGTCTTCATGGGGCTTGCTAGGGAACGTGACGGCTCACGGAGCTCAGAGCTCAAATCACGTAGGACTAAACCCTCTGCACGTGCTGCTGCGGGGTGTGCCCGTCCTCCCTCAGCTCCTCTGTCCTGGTAAATCCACTGGTCCTCCCGTTCAGACCAGCGTGGGACTGGCTTATGGACGGGGACGACTGGCTCTTTCGAAGGTGACACTCCCAGCCGTCCAAGATCAGACCACCGAGCACGCTGGCCTCGATCTTCTCAAGGTCGTCCGTCTCGGCACGGATTCTAGTGTGCAGGAGGCTGATGTAGGTCTCGTAGCGAGTCTTCTGCTCAAAGACAGCACAGGAAGGAGAGGAGCGTTCACACACAGGGACCAAAGAAGGAACAATAAAGACGTTACTGGTAAAACGTGAGTCCTCATTGATTGACAGAATGATGAAGGTCATTCAGAATCATTGAGGTGAGTGTTAGTGTCTCCTGTTGGCTTCACAGGAGGAGCCAGACAAAGAAGAAGACCTGCAGAAAGCCTGTACCTCGTATGTGAGGTAGTGCTCTTTAAGCCGGTACTCCTCCCACTCACGGCTTTTTGGGTCGACGGAGGGCTGGTGCTTCCTGTGCTCCTCCAGCTCCACACTCATCTGCTTCAGCTTGCTCTCATGGCTCAGCAGCTGCGCCTCCTGCACCAATCACAGATCCAGCAAAACCAGCAACGTCTCAAGAGCAGCCAGTAAGAAGCGAGCGGAGACAAACGCAACACGACTGAACAAAACACGCCAAACTTATTTATAAGATCGTAACCACATATTGATTGTTCAATAGAAAATGTGTGTCATGTTTCTTTAATCTAAATATAAAGAGTGTGTGTGTGTGTGTGTGTGTGTGTGGTGCTGACCTGGTTGAGTCTCGTGGACGAGGACGGCAGGATGGGCCGACAGAATTTCTTCATGGATCCGATGGCGGCAGGAAAGGCGGGAGCGGAGAACAGCGCCGCCACCAGGTTTATCCTGAAGATCCAAGACATCATCTCCTCCTCGCTCCTGAACACACACCAGGTTTCATCCCAAACACTAAACATGTCCAGTAGGAAAATGCACTTGTTCTCGTTCACCACATGGACTGGAACACTAATAACATGCTCAGTTTAGGAAAATATGTGACAGAACTCAGAAAATGTTCGGTTTAAACTCATAAAGAAAATAAAAAATGTTACATAAATGAAAAATAAACCGCATTTCTTGACAATCAAACTTGATTGAACAAATTACAATCAAACTGTAACGGGACTCTTCTGCACAGCACTTTTATAATCCAAGAGCAAAAATATAGATATGAGACAATTGATCATTTATAAAGCAAGCAGTCACTTTTACTGATAGTTCAGTGCGTTCACCAGTGTTGTACTGCACCAGTTACGTTCACCAGTGTTGTACCGCACCAGTTACGTTCACCAGTGTTGTACCGCACCAGTTACGTTTACCAGTGTTGTACCGCACCAGTTACGTTCACCAGTGATGTACCGCACCAGTTACGTTCACCAGTGTTGTACCGCACCAGTTACGTTCACCAGTGATGTACCGCACCAGTTACGTTCACCAGTGTTGTACCGCACCAGTTACGTTCACCAGTGATGTACCGCACCAGTTACGTTCACCAGTGTTGTACCGCACCAGTTACGTTCACCAGTGTTGTACCGCACCAGTTACGTTCACCAGTGTTGTACCGCACCAGTTACGTTCACCAGTGTTGTACTGCACCAGTTACGTTCACCAGTGTTGTACTGCACCAGTTGCATTTACCAGTGTTGCACCAGTAGCCTGGGTATAAAACGTGCTGTGAGCAGCCGCGTCCTGTTCGACGGCCGTTCAAAGGAACTCACGGGGCCTGCAGCAGGAACACTCTCCAGTCAGAGGTTTTGAGCTTCAACACGTTGGCTCGTTTGCTGTAATCTGTGGCACACGTGGCCAAAGCGTGATGAACCCGCACTGCGTTCTTCAGGTCCACCTCGGAAATGTCGCAGTCTGGCTTGTACTCATCCTGTGCAGGTCAGAGGGAAACAGCATTAGAAGTGTGTGGATGTATGAAGATTGTCTAGAAGTTACAAACGTGTCAATATGAGGTGTTTGGAGGACCATGAGATTTATTATTGTTTACCACTGAAATCATTCAATATAACTCCTGTTTAATTCACTTAGATCAAATAAAAACTAAGTTGTTGGTTCAGATGTTGGTTTATATAGTGATGTATATTTAGTCATATTGTGAATCATCTGCATAACCTTGAAATTAAAAATCTGCAGAAAACATGATCCAATGAAAGCATGCATAAAGTGGAAAAACGTGACTCCATGATGGATCCTTGAGGAACACCACAAGCTGAAGAGAAATATGTGCCTGATAAAGAGAACTGAACAACTCAAGTAAAAACGCCATGAATCTCAACTTAGTCTCAAAATAATTTAAATTATTATGCAGTAACCTGCATTAAACCCTGTTCTGAGACCCACCTAAATGAAAATGGAGCTTTACTACACGTTTTATTAAAGCTGCTTCCGCTCCACAACGGACCAGGACATCAAATAAATAACATTATGTTATTTATTTGATGTCCTGTATGTTATTAACATACATTCTTTGACTAATTTACCATTTTAAAGCAAAGAGTAGAACATTTCTTTACTTAGTTTCTAACAGTGCTCATATGAGAATAAAGCAGTGGCGTCATTAGATGCAGCTCAGGGAGGACGAGGGCAGTGCAACTTCTCCACCAGCAGAGGGAGACAAACACACACAAGGACATCCTCCCTTCTGAGCACTTTCTATCTGAGTCCTTCTGAAGCACACACACACACACACACACACCACAGCAGTTCACAGCATCCACCGCGGCTGTCACTGCGGTGGTGGATGTGTTTCTATGGCAACAGAGCAGAGGATGAGATGTGGTACCTTCTGGAGATATAAAATCATCCCCTTCAAGACTGCGTAGAACTTCTTCCACCCTCGGCGACCCCTTGGGGCTGAAAGAGAAGCAGAGAAAGAAATGTCTTTGGTCCAGATAAGAATAAAAATGTGCAAGACTGCGTCTCTTGGTGTTTGAGCTTGTGCATGTGCACTCACTGCGTTTGCCATCCATGTCGGCGTGGCTCTTACGGGTCAGCACTCCGTGTTTGTAGGTGACCGCGTTTAACAGAATGGGAATGGCGATGAAAGGGTTACTGCCGTCCGTTACCCTGGCAACACGCTTACTCCCGCCCTCACACTGCTCCTCCACTAATTCTGACAGACTCTTCCTGAGCTCCTCCTCCTCACTGCGCACACACAAATACCCATTCAGATAATCCTGAGGAGCGTGTATTCAAGTGTACTTACTTCTGTCAAACTCACATAGTCCAAATACTTTTCCCTTTGACGAGAATAAAAGACATACTCACACTGCCCACTCGAGCTTTTCGTTCTTGATCGAGTTATACAAGACCTAAAGGGAGGAAAAGGACTCATGTAGTTTTTGTCTCATAAATAAATGAATTGCAGCTGTGAGTTTTATGGTACCTTCAGTAAATCTTTGGGAAAGTCTTTGCCGTTGTTGAGGCCATCAAGATTACTGATAAACTGCTGGCAGGACATCTTCTTCCCAATATTCTGAGGAGCAGACACAAAGAAATGAGTTCAGCATTATTATTGTTGTTTGTGAAGCTGAGAAGATGAACAGTTTTGTCTTCCGCAGCTTTAGATCTTTGCACAAAGATTTATGTGAAACAGCTGAGGGTGCAGTTTGTGAAGTGTCCACTGGGTGGAGACATGGCGCTGCAGGAGACCATCAATGGAGGTTTCACAAAACTTTAAACATTTATTATAGATTTTAAAGTTTAACACGTTTTTAACTGGGATTATCTTAGATCTTTAGAGAAAATAAACAACTATTATTTACTACTATTTACACTTTGTGTCTGACTCAAACTGATAACCTGAAAAATAGAGATCAAATAATGAACTTGTTTTACGTCATATTTTCTTTCAGGCGGTATAAGACAAGACAACCTAACTGTATGTATTTATTTATTTTATATAAAAGTTTATATGAAGAATTTTAGGCTTTGCTTACTGCTCATATCCATAAAAATGTAAATCTGTTTTATTCACTACAGTAATTTAACTGTGAAACCATGTAGTGTATATACTTTATAAAGTACTACTTAACTACAAAACTGTAACAAAGTATTTAAGATAAAGTTGATAATGTTTGTGTTTTTTCATAAAATAAATTGCATTTTACATGGCTTTACAGTGTAGCTTTGTTCCATTTTTGTTTCATGTCTTCTATGTCCTTTCCATTGTAATGGTTTTTATATGATTGTCTTGTGCTGCTCATCTGCTCTTTGTCAGACCAGGTCTCTGTTGTAAGCGAGTCCTCCAGACTCAGTGACACTCACCTGTACAAATAAACTCTGTTTAGTCTTTATTTATTGAAAATAACTGTTTAAAGCAAAACAGAGACTTTTTATTGCTTCTGCTCATCGCTGGAGGTGAGAGTTCAATAATGTTTTGTGTTAGCAAAATGTCTCATAGACCAGTGGACAGATGTGACGTCCTCAGACAGTTCTGGCTGGATGGACATCTACAGCTGAGTCACTGTTACAGTATATTCAATTTAAGATGGCTGCCACAGCTAAGAGGCCATGGTAAATTAAAAAAACTGTAAGTCAATCAATGTGACAGATTTTGAGCTAAACTTTAGTGTGGCAGCAGCTGAGAGTTGTCCCCAACATGTACTCTGAGGACCAAACTGTGAGCGCAAGCAATGTGGCATTAGACCGAGTTTGAGCACAACGACTAAACTCCATCATCCCTCTCGCTCTGATGATCTGTGTTTAACACGCTGGCAGTGGGTAAGGAATAATCTGCTTTAAGAAGAGGATAGTAAATGGGAAGCGTCAGTAGGTAAATATACTCACCACCTGCAGGGGCGCACAGGGACCAGGGGACCAGTTACCGTTAGCAAGGGAAGGATTTGAAAAAGAGGGAAATGAATTAAAAGACAGAGGATATCAGTTATTAAAGGGGTCTCCGTGAAAACTTGGAGTAGAGAAGTAGGGCCTAGGAAGAGCAGAGCTCCTGCTTTAGACTGCAGAGCTGAGACCAGTCAAGAGGAGGAGACATAAGGAGGTCAGAAAGTAGGCCGAGAGGAGAGGGAGACAAAGTGCAGAAAAGACAGAGGAGGAGCAGGAAATGTGTAGAAACAAAGGAAGACGCGTTCCTGACACAGACTGTCTTTGTTCTCCAGTTAGAAGAAGAGAGAAGTGGTGAATGTGCAGAAGCACAGAGTACATACATGTCCATGGAGATCAGTGTTGAGCAGCATCAGGGCACACGTTAACGTGTGGGCTCCATCTGCAAAAAGGTGTCACTGGTTACTCACACCTCCAACATTACAACCTTTAGCTGACCTAAGCTTCACTAGTTTGTCTTGTAGTTCTCCGACATGTGGACTGAAGAAACAGCAGCATGCGCCTCAGTCGTGCTGCGCTCCGCTCCAAGAAGACAGAGCATTGAACAAGAAGGTCTTGGTTGACCTCAGTTGACCTCAGGCTGTTTCTGTAAGTTGTCCATGATTGTTCTGTCTGCGTGTGTTCAAAGAAGGGCTTGAAGTAATCAATTACAAATACTCACATTAGTGTAATTAAGTAGATTTTTTGGGTACTTGTACTTTTATGAGTATTCATTTCAAGTGTGTAATTGTACTTATACTTAAGCACAATTTAGACGATGTAATCTACTTTACTACTTTTAAAATCAGAAGTCGATACTGAGTACAGCCACCACTTGAATTAATATTCAAACTGTTCCTCTGCATCTCTGTAGCCAGTAAGAGGTCACCATCGCACCAGTTACCTATGACGTAATCAAAGGACAACTCCGTAGAGCAGAGTCATTTATGAACCCGGGGTTTGGATGAAAAGCCAAAGTGGAGACAGAGGACCACGCTGTGAAGGTAAAGGCTGAGGACGAGTGGACGTGAAGGTAAAGGCTGAG
>NC_056501.1:51264084-51271364 GCF_014905685.2 Nematolebias whitei | reverse complement strand
AGGACGAGTGGACGTGAAGGTAAAGGCTGAGGACGAGTGGACGTGCACCTGGAGGAGGTTTTCATGTCCACAGGCTGAAAAGAAGACGGTGTCCTGCAAACTCTGTTTGACCTCTACCATGACAGCAGCTTACAAGACTCCATCCATCCATCCATCTCCATCCATCCATCCATCTCCATCCAACCATCCATCCATCCATCTCCATCCATCTCCATCCATCTCCATCCATCCATCTCCATCCAACCATCCATCCATCCATCTCCATCCATCCATCCATCCATCCATCCATCTCCATCCATCCATCCATCCATCCATCTCCATCCATCCATCCATCCAACCATCCATCCATCCATCCATCCAACCATTCATCCATCCATCTCCATCCATCCATCCATCTATCCATCCATCCATCATCTTCCGTTTGTTCCTAAGTCGGGTGTCGGGGGCAGCAGCTTGAGCAGGGAGGTCCAGACGTCTCTCTCCACAGCCTCTTCCAGCTCTTCTGGGAGGATTCCAAGGTGTTCCCAGACCAACCGAGAGACATAGTCTCTCCAATGTGTCCTGGGTCGTCCCCGGTGTCTCCTCCCAGTTGGACATACCCAAAGCACCTCCCTAGGGAGGTGTCCAGGTGGCATCCTTAGCAGATGCCCGAACCAGAGTTCATGACCAGAGGTTAGGGGAGGAACATAGACCGACCAGTAAACAGAGAGCTTTGCCTTACAGCTCTCTCTTCACCACAACGGACCGGTACAGAGTCCGCAGTACTGCAGACGCTGCACCAATCCATCTGTTCAGCATCTAATCTCAAAAACATATTGTGGTGTACGAGGTTTTACAGCTACCTGTACGATACTGATGTTTTATTGTTTGTGTGTGTGGGCTATTAGTTTGGCTAAGTATGAAAAGATCTTAGATGTTGTCGCTGCCATCGGTTTGTCTGGTGCTAAAATAAGACGGAGCTTCTGAGAAATGAGCTTTGAATGTAGCTGTTATATTTATATTTATTATATACAGTAAATCAGACTGACTTCTACTGACAACACAATAAAACATCAATTGGTTAAAAAGTAATTAATACGCTGAGTAGTTTTTGAGAAGAGTACTTTGTACTTTTACTTAAGTATTTTTATAACGCCAGTACTTTTACTTGTAATTGAGTAATGGTACTTGTACTTGAGTACAAATTTTCAGTACTCTTTCCACCTCTGGTTAAAAGTCTACTTCTGACGAGGCCTGTTGCAATAATCAATAACTCAATTAATCGCATGACAAATGAAAATTATCAACCTCGTTTTTCTTTTATCAGCTTTATCGTTTCTTCGTGTCTCTCTCTTTCTACTGAAGACACGGCTCAGCTCTGCTGCTTTTCACTGGCTCCTCCCTTTCTCTTTGAAATCTGCTTTAACGATCCAAAATCACGTTTTTGGATCGTTAAAGCAGCTACGCTAAGAAGCTAAGCTACGAGCTAAGCTACGAGCTAAGCTACGAGCTAAGCTACAAGCTAAGCTACGAGCTAAGCTAACAGGCCGACCTCGGGAAAAAACCTCCGTCTAAAAGCTCCAAAGCGCCTCCCTCCCATTTTTCTTAACGAGACATGCTGCTCGCTCCCTCACTATCCATCCTTCAGTTCAAACAGTCTCATACTGCCATCCGGTGGTCAAAAAAGCTGCTACATTTTAAACAAATTAAACATTTCTTCTTAAATTTGACAATAATTACTAATTATTACATGAAAAATGATTCAATCTGACAAGTTCACGTGTAAGGACTGAAATTATTAGAAACATTTGATACTTGGGATACAAAAACTGCAGCCCAAGTTAGAACTGAGTAAAACTCTCCAGTATTTTGTTTTAAACACCAACAAAGTTCATGCTCAATAATCCAGGTATACAACTCAACAATTTTCAGTCAGGTCATCTGGACTGTTTCTGTTTTTGTGCTGAAATGTTTCACCTTCCATCCAGAAGGCTTCATCAGTCAAAGAAACACACAACACAAAACTGATTCTTCCCCCAACAACTTACTCCAAAGTGGAACAAACCAGTTATGTTGGTGCTAAGATGGTGTCTTTGGCACGCCCCCTCCTCTGATGCCGGCCCTCTTTCTTGTCAACAGTCATGTCAAACTGACCTGACTGAAAATTGTTGCATTGTATACCTGGATTATCTTTGGCACGCCCAGACACCATCTTAGCACCAACATAACTGGTTTGTTCCACTTTGGAGTAAGCTGTTGGGGGAAGAATCAGTTTTGAGTTGTGTGTTTCCTTGACTGATGAAGCCTTCTGGATGGAAGGTGAAACATTTCAGAAAAAAAAGAAACAGTCCAGATGACCTGACTGAAAAATGTTGGTTTGTTTTAAATAGTTTTGTTGTACTAGTTTCTCTTCCTTCTGAAGATAAAGCTATGAGACTATCCATCAGAAGGATTCCCATATTTCAGTATTTCAGTTTGCTGCAGTTCTTACCAATAACATCGTTACAAAATGATGAATATTTAGGCGTTTTATTTTTAACCTCCTGAGACCCTGCGTCCTCATGTGACATCACATTCTGCCTTTGCTGTGCCTTCTCCTTCACTCTGTTCAAGTGTTTTATACTTTGTTAACCACGTTAATGTCATGCTGTAAAATTATCTCACTGTCCCCATCTGAGGCCTTTTTTTAACAGAAGAATGTCATAACCATAAACTCCCTGTTGGAAGAGGAAGCTCGATTTATGCACAGATCAGGTCCATGTAATCACAAATATCTGGGAGATGAAAAATGCATCGCAAGCCAGAGCTCAGGTCTCAGGAGGTTAAATACAAAAACAAGACAAGCTTTATTTGATTTACTTGTCATGTAAGAGTGGAAACTTTAAAACTATGTTTTGTACTCTAATTTTCAAATATGTTGGTATAAATATAAAAGCAAATGTTGACTGTTCAAAATAACTAAAATAAAAGTGGATTATGATTTTTGGAGAAAAACTAGTTTCTTAGAATATCAGTTGATTATTAAATAAGTCAAGAGATTAGTGATAATAATAATGGTTGATGGCGGCAGCTCTAATGTGAACCAAACTATAAAAGCACAGCTGCTGGTTAAAAAAGATTTAAAGGCACATCTGCAGAACACGTTCCAAACCAAAGGTGCTGCTAACAGCTGGAATTAAATACTCTGAGTATAAGACATTAATGTTTGAGGCGGCGCGGTGGATCAGTTGGTAGAGCTGTTGCCTATCAGCAAAAAGGTTGCCGGATCAAATCCTGGTCCGGGGGTCTTTCTGGGTGGAGTTTGCATGTTCTCTCCGTGCTGCGTGGGTTTTCTCCAGGTACTCCAGTTTCCTCCCACAGACCAAGAACATGCATGTTAGACTGATTGGTAACTCTGAATTGTCTCTAGATGAGAGAGAGAGAGACTGAATAGTGTTTGTCTTGTTTGTCTCTATGTGTCCCTGTGATGGACTGGAGACCTGTCCAGGTGTCCCCCGCCCCCTCGCACAGTGATGGCTGGACATGGACACCGGCGACGCCCGTGACCCAGAAAGGAAGAAGCGGGTAAAGATGATGGATGTATGTTTTGCTCCTCATAGCACTTTTGTCAGGACTCTCACCTTCAGCCGTGGGGGTCTGTGGGTTGCAGTGACAGTATCGTCTGGAGAAATGGACGAGAACCCGTTCTCTCTCCTGAGTTTCTCCCATCAGTGGAAAAGCCTTAAGGAAGTTCCTGCCACACACGAAGAATCAGATTTAATATTTGATTTCCAGGAGAACTGCCAGTGAAGCTGCTCCTCGTGCTTGGGAAACAACAACAGCCTTTAGTTTTCTTGTGTTTGGGCCTGTGGGAACACTGAGCAGTGAACTCGTCTAAAGACAGCACTGACAGCAACATGTCCGCTGCAAGACTGTGGTTTCCTGGCACACCCAAACACTAATCCAACCTAAAATAACAAAGGTATTGTGAAGGAGAGGAAAGTGTAAATACAGAAAATGTGTGTTGAGTTACCTCAGGGCTCGATCCAGAGCCAGTCCAGAGAAATCAAAGAAACTCAGGTACTCTGACGCCACCAGCTGACTGAAGTCGTTACTGCACAGACACCAAAGCAACTGAATCAGGCTGATTTGTTCCATCAAAATGTTGAGCAGATGCATGTGCTTGTCGCTCTAACATGACACCCTGAACATGTGGGTAACATATCTGTGTAGAACCAGGTGGGTGCGCCCTCACTTCTTGCCCAGGTGTCTGGCCACGTCGCAGCGCTTGAAGCCCTCCAGGTGATAGAGGCGCTTGGCCAGCCTTTTGGCGGCCTCACTGTCAGCTCGGCAGCCGTTGGCCAGAGTGTCTGTGCTTCCACGCTCCAGACGCTCCAGACTGCCCACATCACACCCCCCCGAGTCAGACAGGACGTCTGTGAGGTTGGCATCACTGAGGAGGACAGCATACGCACACGTGCACACAAACAAACACACACACAGACAAGAGCTGAGGTTAATGAATGAGACGTGCCAGTTGTTGTAAACAACAAAAATGATTAAAACTAATACTGTTTTAGAACAAATTAACCGTTTAACGACCTACTTCAAAGCAGAGAACATGAGGGTTCATCACTTGTTCGATCTACTCTAACTTGTTCTAAAATAAACTCTAATTTAATGTAGAAAGCCTCTGCCATCATTTGAATTATCACACTGCATCTTCTTTCTACTAATATCAAAGTTTTAAAAGTAATCATTTCATTTTTAAGGTGCATTCAAAGACCTTAGCTGATGTGAATCAGATCTAGAATGTCAGGAGTCACATGCAGGTCACAACAAGCAGTACCCCGAGGCCCCCGCTCCCTGAGGGGACTGAACAGTGAACGGTTGTAGTTTTTTCTGGACTGGAACTGAACAGGAAATCTTCATGTTTAGGTGCAAGAGATTAAACTGTGTAGAAGAACAGAGGTAGTTTGTGTTTGTTTTCTTGTCCAAGGCGGTGCAGTGACAGATTCTGGTGAGTGTAGGGAGCACCAGGCACAATGGCGGAGCTAGGGGGTGGCCAGTGGTGGTCTTGGCCAAAATTAGAGTTGCATTCGGGCCCAAAAAATCCGACCCGACGCAGCCCCAGCCCGTAGCCATCATTTCAGAACCCCACTGGACTCGACAAATGAACACTAACTACAGGTCCGGACCTGAAAAAACAAAACTTTTAATTAAACTTTGACTGAGTCAGTGGTCGCGTGCGGCTGAATAAAAGCAGCCGAAGATCAGAGCTGAGGGGGTGTTTGTCCTTTTGTGACCGCCAAAGTGCATTAAATCCCTGCTTCTGCCTGCATTCTGCATTATTCAGACATGGACCCTGCTCTGACATGTCTGCTTTGGGATCTCACCTGGTTGGGTCATCGGCCGCGTGCGTTTGCTGAGTGCAGTGGCTGAACGTCCATTTGGGCGATGGATCACTTCCAGGCAGTACCAGTAGTCCCATCTGAGAATTAACTTTATTTTACCTTTTTCAAGGCCGGTCAGCTCGTGGTAAAATGGCCACATCAGATGGTGAATATATGGCAAGTCATGTTGCCATATAATTTGATCGCCAGCCTTGTGCGTCTGCTGATGCAATCAAAAGCCCGACACCGACCTGGCCCGCCCATCCAGCACAGTTTTATGGCCCGGCCCCGCCCAAATTTGGGTCAGGCCGGGCCGAGCTTCAGGACCGGGTTAGACATGACAGTTCTAGCCACAATAGAAAAATCTTTGACCACCCTAAGGGTCAGCCCAACCGTGTGTATAAACTTTACTTTTAAGAAATATAAAACTATAACGTATAGTTTCTTCAAATGATTGGAGTGATTTTCTAAATAACCCAGCTCACAAAGTTTACACACATACGTATACGGAGGCAGCCATCTTAGACTTTTACATGGGCACCACATTTTCCAAAGGAACCTTTTGTACACCTGATCCAGCAACACCTTAATGAAAGTTGGAACCTTGCTTAGTTTTCAAGTGCTCGCAACATGCACGGACAGACTGCGGGCATTTCCACTTCACCCTCTTCATTCAGTGATGAGACAAAAACAGAGAGGGACAGGGAGACATGAAGATCAGAATACATCCAGAATCCTTTACTCAGCCACCATGGGTTGGACCAGTGTCACACTCCACTTGTGTTGTGGTCCAACCTCCACTGACGCCTCCCGACTGAACACTACACGCTCATGAAGCATCTTGTTGACAGGAATGTGTTCAGTCACACTGATACATAAACACAACTCCTTTAAATCACCTTCCACTACAGCAGCTGTGACCACGAGTGTATTTTCACACACACACACGCACGCACGCACGCACGCACGCACGCACGCACGCACGCACACACACACACACACACACAGAGTCAAGGTGAAAACAGCCCCAGCTCTGCTGTTGCTGGTGGTACCACTGAGTTGCTGACTTCAGCAGCTCTCATCCATTTGCCCTTGAGCATACACTCAGCATCAAAATGAACTATTAATCCACTTCACGATCCTTTTCTTTCACCAGTGTGTTTTCAAGGTGTCGGTGTGTGTTCCTGTGTGAGCATGACACAGACAAAGGGAGTAAGAACTTAATCATTCAGCCCTTTTTCAGCTCAGTAAAGAAAGGCTCAATAAAAACAGCTGAGTAAAACCAGGAACACAATTTAAAGACAAATCTCCACCAGTAAGAGCCTGCTGTAATTATAACACACTGCTCTGACATTATATTCCATCCACCCTTTTTGGGTCATGGGGTCACTGGTGCCCATGTCCAGCTATCACTGTGTGAGAGGTGGGGGACATCTGGACAGGTCTCCAGTCCATCAGGACACATAGAGACAAACGAGACAACCATTCACTCTCTCACTCACACCTAGAGACAATTTAGAGTTACCATTCAGTCTAACATGCATGTTTTTGGTCTGTGGGAGGAAACTGGAGCACCCGGAGAAAACCCACGCATGCACGGAGAGAACATGCAAACTCCACCCAGAAAGGCCCCTGGACCGGGATTTGAACCAGCAACCTTCTCACTGAGAGGCAGCAGCTCTAACAGTTGCACCACCGTGCTGCCAATTCAATTCAAAACTACTTTATTAATCCCAGAGGTAAATTAAATGTTGTAACTCATCATCCTGGTTTCATTAAAGAGTTGTTCTAGACGCTGATGCTGTGGGCAGGAAGGATCTCTTGTAGCATCTGACCTACAACAGATCTGAAGAAGCCTCTGACTGAAGACAATGTTGTATGACAGTCTGTTGTTGTATGACAGTCTGTTGTTGTATGACAGTCTGTTGT
>NC_056501.1:51262468-51263984 GCF_014905685.2 Nematolebias whitei | reverse complement strand
TTCACCAGCATATTGTTCTTGGTGTTCTTGTTCTTCACCAGCATATTCTTCTTGGTGTTCTTGTTCTTCACCAGCATATTGTTCTTGGTGTTTTAGACCAAGACCATTTTGGTTAATAAGACGGTTGACTAACATTTAATGTCCAAGACACCGAGCAACGTGCAGAGCTCAAAGTGTGTGTTGTGAATTAGTCTTAGCTACTACAACTTTTTTTAGTGAACTGACTGTAAAAGTGAGGTACCGTCATTTTGGTGTTTCCTAAAATTAGATCGCAGTCGACTTCAACTGGGATGACTCCTAAAGTTAACCAGTTGTAGATACAAACACAGTAATTAGTTTCATTCACATCTGCTCAGTGGTTCATGAGATATGTTGCTAATAAAAGACTCAAACAATAAACAAAGAATTTTAACAACGTACCTCACGTTATCTCTCAGTTTCATGTTAATGATGACTCTCAGCTACTACCACGCCCAACTCTAGCTGAGTATCTGTCAAAGTGGCTGAGTTTAGATGTGTTGCTAGTATTGATCAGCTGTGACGGCCATCTTGAAGGATAATCACATCTACTGATGACTTTCTGATGGTATTAAAATCCATCATGTGGTTCATGAAATGTTTTGCTAACACAGCTCTGCCCTTTTGCCTCAATGTGGGCGATAATCATTGATTATTAATTAGTTCCTGCAGCCCAGCATGTTTATATGGTTTTGTATCTACAAAGTTGGCGATCAGCAGTTTTGTGTACAAGACAGGTATGGAAGGAGGGTTAGCGTCACAGTGGTAAATGTTTTTATTCTATCTTACAATTCTGATATTGTAGTCAGAATTCTGATTAAAACAATTCTGTGGCCCTAATCCTTGTCAGTACATACAATAATCAATACAGTAAAGTGAAAATTAAAAACTGTTGTTTCATTTTCTATATGGAGTTAATTAGAGACAGTCAGGGAGATAAAGAAGTTCCTTTTGTTAAAATTGAATAGTTTTCATTTGATACTATTTCTATCTTAACATGTGATTCTTGACCTGCCATTGTGTATTTGTTACTACCAAACCCGACAACTTGCTCCTTGATCCTGCTAAAGGTTTCTTCCTCATGAGGGGTTTTTCTTTCCACTGTCGCCTTCATACTTGTTCAAGATGAGAGTTCTGTGATGGAGTTAAACTCAAAGCTCCTCCTCACATAAATAATGTTCAATTATTATTTTATAGATGGATGTTTCTGTTCAATTATTATTTTATAGATGAACGTTTCTGTTCAATTATTATTTTATAGATGGATGTTTCTGTTCAATTATTATTTTATAGATGAATGTTTCTGTTCAATTATTATTTTATAGATGGATGTTTCTGTTCAATTATTATTTTATAGATGAATGTTTCTGTTCAACTATTATTTTATAGATGGATGTTTCTGTTCAATTATTATTTTATAGATGAATGTTTCTGTTCAGTTATTATTTTAAAGATGAATGTTTCTGTTCAGTTATTATTTCATAGATGAATGTTTCTG
>NC_056501.1:51252386-51262368 GCF_014905685.2 Nematolebias whitei | reverse complement strand
TCTGTTGTTGTATGACAGTCTGTTGTTGTATGACAGTCTGTTGTTGTATGACAGTCTGTTGTTGTATGACAGTCTGTTGTTGTATGACACTCTGTTGTTGTATGACACTCTGTTGTTGTATGACAGTCTGATGAAGAGGATGCTGAGGGTTGTCTATAATGTTCTTCATTTGTTGAAGAATCCTTCTTTGAACAATCATCTCCAGAGGTTCTAGAGGAGTCCCCAGAACTGAACCAGCCTTCTTTATGAGTTTGTTGATCTTTTTTAAGTCACTTGCTCTGGTGCTGCTCCCCCAGCAGATGATGGCAGAAGAGACAGCGCTCTCTACAACAGACTTATATAAGATATGCAGCATCTTGCTGCAAACACTGAAGGACTTCAGCTTCCTCAAGAAGTACAGTCTGCTCTGTCCCTTCTTGTAGATGCTTCACTGTTGCATCTCCAGTCCAGTCTATTGTCCAGGTGAACTCCAAGGTATTTATACTTCTCCACCACCTCCACTTCTTCTCCCATGATGGAAATAGGGTTGGACCTGTTCCTGTTTCTCCTGAAATCTACAATCATCTCCTTTGTTTTGTTCACATTCAAGATGAGATGATTGTTTCCACACCAAGCCACAAAGCGGTCCACCAGTTCCTTGTACTCAGCTTCTTGTCCATCTCTGATACACCCGACCACGTCAGAGTCATCAGAATATTTCTGCAGATGACAGGAGTCTGTTTTGTACTGGAAATCTGAGGTGTACAGAGTGAAAAGGAATGGTGAGAGTACAGTCCCCTGTGGTGCTCCTGAGCTACTGACCACCTGGTCAGACACACAACCCTTCAGTCTCACAAACTGTGGTCTGTCCGTCAGGTAGTCTTTGATCCAGGTGATTGTTGAGGCCTCCACCTGAGTCTTCTGGAGTTTCTGACAAAGCAAATCAGGCTGGATTGTGTTAAATGCACTGGAGAAATCAAAGAACATGACTCTCACAGTGCTGTCTGCCTTTTCTAGATGACAGTGAGTTTGCTGAAGCAGGTGTATCATGGCATCTTCAACTCCAAGTCCACGCTGATAAGCAAACTGCAGTGGGTCCTGATATGTGCTTGTTTGTCTAGTCAGGTGGGTCAGCAGAAGTCTCTCTAGGACCTTCATGATGTGGGATGTCAGGGCAACAGGTCTATAGTCATTGAGGACTGATGGGTGAGGTTTCTTTGGTACTGGAACAAGACAGGATGTTTTCCACAACACTGGAACCTTCTCCTGGGTCAGGCTAAGGTTGAAGAGGTGCTGCAGAACCCCACAGAGCTGCTCTGCACAGACCTTCAGGACTCTGGGAGTTGAGAACCATTGACAAACAGAGGTGCTGAACCTCATCCCAGTTGCTTCACACTTGAGCACATTGATGGTCAGGGCCTGAAGACACCAGCATCATCTGGAGAGACAAGACCCTGAGGCTTCCAAACCTGACACACTCCTCTTGACGGCCTGGTCTTTAGATCTGTCTCATGAACACCAGTTTTGTTGGCAGTTTTAAACTTCCATTAAATGCTACTAAGTCTTCTTAAAGTGCAACAATGATTCAGCCTTCATTAAAGAAGAGAACCTTTAAGAAGTGTATGAAAAAAACTGAAGCAATTTAACACAACAGGGGTCTTTAGTTTCTGGTGTGGAGAAATAAGAATCCCAACAAGTTCCAATTTAAAGCCATCTTTCCTGAGACTCAGCCACACGGTTAGACTTTATCTTAAAATCTTTACACAAATCTGAGGTCATCACTGCTAATAAGTACATTTTAATCTTAGTAAAACAAGATTGTTACTGCAAATTTAGATGCAAAGAGCGGCTAAAAGATTTAATCAAGATAACAATATAGTTGTCAAGTAAACAGGGGATCAATGTGTGAGTTAATTAGTGCCCTGCTTACTTATTTATGAGTAAGGCAGCCTGGGGGTGCTGGGTGGAAGTGTTACTCTGTAGCTGCTGCATGGCTCAGTCAGTCAGTGAGTTAGCCTTTTTATTGACTTTTATATTAACTCTTCTTGGACGCAAATACAAAATGCTCTTATTTTAATTACTTTTATAGCAAGCGAGTTGATTTGTGTTCACGGTGCCTTCATTTAGACCATCCATAACATAACATTACATTACATAAAGCACATGAAGTGTTCAGTATGATTCATGCTACAAGGCACAAATACAATCTACGCTCTTTTCTTGTGTTCACCTACAAACCCATGACAAATGGTGCATGTGCTTCCACTCCCATCCGTCTCAGTGGCATTTCCTCATTTCCTGCCTGTGTGTGCAGCTCCGCCAGCTCGCTCACCAGATGATTCAGACGTTTTTTACCTAATCTGATCAGCCAAATTTCATTAGCCTCACAAATTCAATACATTACCGACTGCTGTCGTAAGGAATACGATGGTTGCCATGGATGCAGCTAAAGCCAAGAATCCCATTTGAGCAGAACAGTGTCCCAGACTAATACATAAATTAAAACTATAAATACAAGCACCCAATAGTCACCTTCATGCTGGGGAAGAAGTTTCTGGGCTGTAGGTGATATCTAGCTTAATATACAGTCTGATCCACACATGCACATGACTTTGAAAAGGGGCCTGATCTCTCTGCTCAGGACAACGTTACACCCTGGTGTCTTCACACCAGTGCACTCTGCGATAATGCAGGTTATCTGTCCAAAGATAAACAACTGTCTTGAATAGAGTAGAGCTCTTAATATTATTACACCAAATAATCTAAGGCCAAAAGGTTTTTGTCACGTTAAACTGTCAACTAAAAGCAACACTGCAGAAAAACAAACTATAATATCAAGTATGCATTTAAAAAGACGTGGAAGAGGGAAGACAGACACTTCTGTAACTGGTAAAAACTTTGCTCCAGCTCCTCACTGGACATGATGCCTGAAGTGTCCACGGGACTGACCAGACTCTCAGACACTCACTTGTGGTTTTGGAGTTTATTGAGACAAAATAAAAGTTCCACTTGGTTGTCAGCTCACCAAAAATGATTCAAGTCTAGTTTTCACCATCTTCATCTTGTTTTTTATTTTTTACTATTTGAACAATAGGCTGTAACCATGGTGGTGGAATAGTCTAAGATTGTTTATATACAGTTTATGATGTTTCTACCTGCGTGATGTGCACGTCCCACGTCTTTCTTTTTTCTTATTAATTGTGTGCCAGCGTCGGCAGCACGGTGGTGCAACTGGTAGAGCTGCTGCCTCTCAGCGAGCAGGTCCCTGGTTCAAACCCCGGTCCAGGGGCCTTTCTGGGTGGAGTTTGCATGTTCTCTCCGTGCATGCGTGGGTTTTCTCCGGGTGCTCCGGTTTCCTCCCACAGTCCAAAAACATGCATGTTAGGCTGATTGGTAACTCTAAATTGTCCCTAGGTGTGAGTGAGAGAGTGAATGGTTGTTTGTCTCGTTTGTCTCTATGTGTCCCTGTGATGGACTGGAGACCTGTCCAGGGTGTCCCCCGCCCCTCGCACAGTGATTGCTGGACATGGGCACCAGCGACCCCCGTGACCCAAAATGGAATAAACGGGTAAAGAAAATAGATGGATGGATGTGTGCCAGCGTTACAGCACCACACTTGGACCTAGCACAGCGTTTATGGTGTTTTCAGTGGAGACTTTCACAAAACTCTTCAAGCTTGGACACCTTCTGCCCACCTTGGTGTGACTTGTGAATGAACTATGGTGGTGAAGGTGGATGACGCCAATCAACCCAGCTGAGTCTTTGTGATGTAAAGTAGAGCTGTCATTTCTAACCCCAAGCTCAGCCCCACCCGACCCCGATTTGGACCGGTCCATAAAAATGTGCTTAATGTGTGGGCCTGGTCGGTGTCGGGCTTTTGATTGCATCAGCAGACGCGCGCGGCTGACGATCCAATATATGGTGACATGACTTGCCATACATTTACCTGCCGCACGCGGCCATTTGACCGCGCGCTGACCGGCCTTGAAAGAGCTAAAAGTTCAGTTAAGCTTCAGATGAACTACTACCAGCGACCCATCGCTCAAATGGACGTTCATTGAACCGCTACGCTCAGACGCTGACAACTCAAACAGGTGAGATGACAGAGCAGGATGCAGACAGAAGCAGGGGAAGCATTTAATGCGCTTTGACGCCCATGAAAGGACAAACACCCCCTCAGCTCTGATCTTCTGCTCCTTTTTCGCAGCCGCACACGTCCGCCGACTGTTAACAACTACTGTATATAAGCAGTCAAAACTTAATTAAAAATGTTGTGGGGGGGGGGGGATTCAGATCTGTAATTACTGTCAATTCATCGGATCGGGGGGTTCGGAAATGATGGCAAAGAGCTGGGGCCGTGTCCGGTCAGATCTTTTGGGCCTGAATGCAACGCTAATGCAAAGCAAGGTAGTAACAGAGCCGAAACAGTCGATGTAAAAATCAACCGTGTGAAGGATTATTTTATCTGGCATGATATTCTGTTTCATATAATCCATGTTTTAAGAACATTGTATTTGTTGTGATGTCAAGGACATTTGATAATTGTGGAACCAAGGCCCTATTTACACGGACACGATGGGGGGAAACGTAGGTTTTTTCGTATGTTCATTAGAGGAAAAGATCCGCGTTGACACGGTCGTATTTTGGGTTTACATGCATCCGCATGATTCCCCCCCGCCCTCCCGAATCCGCTGTAGTTACCATGCCGGGTCATTAGATGGCGCTGTGAATTTTGTACCTTCAGCTAATGCGCATGCTGCTGCCTCGGCACGCTGTTTCCTGTGAGCTAACAAGCTCTGCTAACAACAACAAAGTCCATGCTCAACTTAACAACAAGTTAAAGCTGGATTCTGGCTGGATTCTGGCTGGATTTTGGATAAAAGAGTCGACAGATTTGACGCCAAGCAGGACCGCTTCGTCTAACGGCTCCACACCGGTCGCTGAGTGGACCAGAACCGAGTCGACAATGGTGGACTTTACTCCGTGATCATCAGTAGCTGTACAGCAGGTAAATCAAATGTTCTTAATAATGTTAGCTTGTGTTTACATCAGTTACAAAACAACCAACTGAGTTTTTATTTTTTCCTGAAAGAAGAAGGAGCTGTCTCCACCAGGCGGACCGGTTCTGGACGAGGCTCGGCAGTAGGACGTCGAAGAGAGATGATGGATGAACTGTTTATTTAAAATTCCCCTCAGTTCTTTTATTCAATCCATTCAATGTTCAGTTTAATTATCAGTTTGTGGTGTTGAATAAATAAATAAAATAAAAATTAAACCTGATGTCTTCATTTTCAACGTTAATAGCATGCAACATGTTTAGCATCATTTAATCACATAATTTGAATTACGTAATGTCCAGATAGCTTCATTATATATCTCAAACTTAAGATAAATACTGTTTATTATTATTAAACTTATTATTTAGCACATTTATGTTATAGTGCAGCGCGACGTGTGCGTGTGCCTCGTTCTATAAACAGCGACATTAGAACTGGATCAGACTGTGTCTCTTCCAACACAGATGTTGGTCACAGAAATCTGGAATCTGAACTAGATTAACTACAAGATTAAAATATATTCCATCAGTCGAGGTTCTGAAAGCAGTGTGTCCGCCGCCATGTTGATAGAAATATAGCGTCTGTCTGCGCGTGCGCATGTGGTTTAACACAAAGCCTCAGCGGGAGATGTTTACATCATCAATGGGGGTCAGAGAAAAACCTCCACTCTGGAAGGTGGGTTCAGAAACCTCCGGATTCAAAGAGGGGGGCCACTGGTGTCGTGTAAATGATCAGCAGAACCGCAGAAAGGAGCGGATTCACTCAAAATACGCGCCGTATAAACAGCCCCCAAAGGTGTTGTGATTTTGCGCAGGTGAAAATGTTCTAATTACGATAATGAATCTTATGACCCACCACCGTCACAGCAGTTCTAGGCAGTGGGGCAGGCTTCAGTCATCAGCTCCTAATACACACAGGCCCCCACCCTGGAGGGGTCCTGGAACCTGACTGACTTGTGGGTCGGGGTTTGGACAAATCAGGAGCCTTGGAAAATATAAAATCCTTGTTTATGTTTGCTACAGGGCCACAACTTCCTCAGATTCCTATAACAAGAAGAACAGGCAACCTGCAGCTGATGACGCACATTATCTTTGTACTTAGTTAAAAAACTTGTTTAGCCACAAACAGAATTGTTAAACTGAGTTATTTCATCATGTTTTGAAAACAATAAAAGGGTCTGTCACATATTTTTAATGTGTTGCACTCCATGTCAACCCAGCTGAGTTTACTCCACATCTCTTTTAGTTCTGTGATGATCGCTTAATTTCTGAAATCTCAGAAGAAACGTGAGGGACGTAGCTGCTCCATCGATGATCTAACAGTCAAATGATATGTTAACATGCAGCGGGCCTAGTTCTGAACAGCAGTACATGACATGCGCAGACAGAGTGATAAACTGTGCTTTAAAAAACCACAGGAGAAGAAGTTCTACTTCTGGTTTACGTCCGGGATGAACGTGAACAAACCTGAGCACCAAAATGGACCCGCGGCAGGTTTTAATGACGGTGGAGACGTTGCTGCACTCCCAGACTGAGCTGCAGGTGACACACATCATTCTGAGCTCTTTCAACGTTTCTAGTAGAAATGTTGTGTCGCTCACCGACCAGATTAGCTTCCGACATGCTAACATTATTAGCATTAGCCAGGGGGAAATGACAAAGATGCGCAGTCAGGTCAGTTTTCACCGTCAGATAAAAAGGAACAGATCAAGTGTTCACATGCGCACCGTTCGGGTTAGGAATCGGCGTAAACCACCCGTTTTGTTCTGATCATAAATTATTTCGGATCACGCAGAATAAACAAACAATAACCCAAACAGGGTGTTTACATGACACGTTTTTGTTCTGAACACCGTTTGATCCGGTTACTTATGTCCATGTGAACGCAGCTAAAGACAAAGACAGACTGGTCTTTGCAGCCATTTCACAAAATGTTTTGAAAAGTATCTTTGGTTTCTGTTTGTCCAAACTGTATGATGCGTACAGGGTTATTAAAAACAAGACAAATACAAAGACTGTTTTAGAAAAAGTGTTGCCATGTGGACGGGGTCCTCTGAAACAAATATGGGGGTAATGTGCACCCCCACGTTATCATGATAAAGCATCAATGTTTGAATCAGACACAGTCATTCAGAGAGCCTGAGCTCAGCCTTGGGGACAGGGTGGGGACTTTTTGAGGACCATCAAAACCAGTCGTCTGTGGAGCGGAGTCGTCATCTGATTTTCTTTGGAGATGTGATTTAAATGCTTCCTGCGCTGCTCCCAGTGGGGGGGTCTACTCACATCACTCAATCTACAACACATCCCATCAAACCCCGGAAAGCTGTTACTTTTTTAACAAGGTTGAAATTGGAACATTAAATCAGTTGATGGAAATGCATACAAATGTACATTTCACAAAAATAATTTCACACACTTTGGGACAAACACACACTCGTGGGTGCTTTACACCAAACAGAATGGGCACCAGTACAACAACCAAACTAGATCTGATGTTTTCCATAGAATGGTGCTCGCTTGTCTGACCATATTAATTCACAGAGACCTCATAAATCATTCAAAGCTCATATCAGTCATGGGCTAAAATGATGCCACACACACACACACACACACACACACACACACCGTACACAGCTCTCCAGCAATAACAGAACTAACACACACACACACAAACCCCGGTGTGTGAGACAATATTAAGTCAGAGTCAGTCAGAGTCAGAGTCAGAGTTTCTTTATTGTCATTCGCACCTCATGTGGTACATGTGGTGGAGCGAAATTATGTACACAAGGTCCCAGTTACATCCAACAATAAAATGTATAAGAAAAACAGTAATAACATCTAAGATATGAACTAAGAAAAACATCAACTAAATATACACTAAGCACTCATAACATAAAACATTGAACATCAGCACAAACATGAACATGAGTCTGTGAGCAGATGTGCACGCATGAACACATCAACATTGAAACAGATCAGCAGCAACATGAAACAGATCAGCAGCAACATGATATGTTTTTTCACAGTGATTATTCTAGTTAGAGATTCATGAGTCTAACAGCCTCAGGGTAGAAGCTGTTCCTCAGTCTAGTGGTTCTACACTTAATGCTCCTTAACCTCCTTCCTGAGGGGAGTGGGGCAAAAAGTGTGTGTGCTGGGTGGGTGGGGTCCTTCATGATGCAGGTGGCCCTCTTCCTGCATCTGGAGGTGTAGATGTCTGTGATGGTGGGGAGACTGATTCCGACAGATTTCTGTGCAGCCTTCACCACTCTCTGCAAAGCTTTTCTTTCTGCAGCTGTGCAGCCTCCATGCCACACATTGATGCTTGAGCACAGGATGCTCTCCACTGCACACCTGTAGAAGGAGGTGAGGACTGAGCTTCCCAGACCAGCTCGCCTCAGCCGTCTGAGGAAGTAGAGTCTCTGATGAGCTTTCTTGATCAGGCTGGTGGTGTTGTTGCTCCAGCTGAGGTTGTCATTCATGTGTACACCCAAGTACTTGTAGCTGGAGACCACTTCCACCGCAGATCCTCTTATGTTCAGGGGGGTGTAGGTGTTTTTGTTCCTTCTGAAGTCCACAATCATCTCCTTTGTCTTCTTCACATTGATGTGAAGGTTATTCTCTCTGCACCAGCTCTCCAGGTGTTCCACCTCCTGCCTGTAGCTGGACTCATCATTGTTTGTGATGCATCCCACCACCGCTGTATCATCTGCAAACTTTACAATGTGACAGCCTGGATGGGTAGCTGCACAATCATATGTGAGCAGAGTAAACAGGAGGGGGCTCAACACACATCCCTGAGGAGAGCCAGTGCTGAGGGTTATGGTGGAGGAGGAGAGGTTGTGGATCCTCACTAACTGTGGTCTGTTTGTTAAAAAGTCTAGTACCCAGTTGCAGATGGAGGGGCTTAGTCCTAGTGTGGATAGTTTGTCCATCAGGGTTTGGGGGATCATGGTGTTGAAGGCGGATGTGAAGTCCACAAAGAGCATACGGACGTAAGAGTTTTTCTGCTCCAGGTGGTTGAGTGCAGTGTGGACCACAGAGGAGATTGCATCCTCTGTTGATCGGTTCTCACGGTATGCGTACTGATGAGGGTCCTCGTTGATGTTGATGGTTGTTTTGATGTGAGTCATGACCAGTTTTTCGAAGCATTTAGCGACTATCGGGGTGAGGGCCACTGGCCGATAGTCATTCAGACCAGTCACTGTAGAGCTTTTTGGGACTGGGATGATGGTGGCAGTCTTCAGGCAGGTGGGAACTGTCTCCAGGGTAAGTGAGGTGTTAAAGATGTCTGCCAGCACCTCACAGAGCTGATCAGCACATTCCTTCAACACTTTTCCGGGGATGTTGTCTGGGCCAGTTGCTTTGTGCGGATTAATCCTCCTGAAGGTACTCCTTACTTCTGCTGAGGTCACGCTGAGATGCTCTTCATCCGGTGGTGAGGTGAGTCTGGTGCTGGGTGGTCTGTTCGGGTCTTCAAAGCGTGCATAGAACTTGTTGAGGGCATCAGGCAGAGATGGGTCTTTGGGGCATTGTTCACTCCTTCCTTTATAATCTGTTATGCACTTAATGCCCCTCCACATGCTCCGAGGGTCTTGTGAGATGAATTGACCCTCGATCCTCTTTGCATATGTGGCCTTGGCCCTCTTAATACCAGCAACCAGCTCTTTTCTTGTCCTACTCAGCTCCTCTGAGTTTCCAGACCTGAAGGCAGTGTTCCTGGCTTCCAGCAGGGTACGCACCTCTGCATTCAGCCAAGGTTTTCTGTTTGGGTAGCTTTTAACATTTCTGATAGTGGAGACTGTGTCAGTACATGTACTAATGTAACCCAGTACTGAGGATGTGTATTGGTCAAGATCAAGCGAACCTCCATTTTCAGCAGCTTCTCTGAAAACCTGCCAGTCTGTTCGATCAAAACAATCTCTCAGTATGGGGCCACTGTCCTGG
>NC_056501.1:51240148-51252286 GCF_014905685.2 Nematolebias whitei | reverse complement strand
GAGTGTGCAGCATGACAGAGGAGCTGACAGAGAGCAGAGCTATGACACAGTTAGGATATCCACATTGCTCTAGAGCCTGTCTTGTGTGGGATTTCTCCTTCTGCCTGGCTCCTGAGCTAGTGGGGACGCTGTCTGCTCTGTGGTACAGAGTCCTGATGACTCCTAACTTGTGCTCCAAAGGGTGATGGGAGTCAAACTGCAAATACTGGTCTGTGTGGGTGGGTTTGCGGTACACCTCGGTTTGTAAATGTCCTCTATCAGAGACTGAGACCTCACAGTCCAAGAAAGCCAACCTGCCATTTTTTACATCTTCTCGTGTGAACTTGATGTATTTATCCACAGAGTTGATGTGGTCAGTAAAATGTTGGACTTCCTGAGATTTGATTTTAACCCAGGTGTCGTCAACATACCTGAACCAATGGGTGTGCTATGGGGTCTCCAGTTTCTCCTATTGTTGCCAACCTGTACATGGAGGAGGTAGAAGAGCCTTGACGTCCTTTTCAGGGACACCACCAAGTCATTGGTTCAGTTTGTACTAACTGTTTTGAGAAATGCACAAAATCGACTGAGACAAACTGTAAAATGTCTGCAGGCAGCACTGGGACTGTAATGAGGTCATACAGGATAAAGTGGTAAAACAGTGGCCTGGTTTAGTACTGAAGCACAGGGAAGGTGCTGCAGTCCTGACCAGCACAGGTGAGGTCTGTTCTATAAATCAGATGGATGGATGGATGGATGGATGTATGGATGGATGGATGGATGGACGGACAGACAGGAATTAAGGATTAAGAAGATTAGGTGTTTATAGAGCAAAACATAATATTCTAAAATAAAAACGTAGAGGCTAAAATCATTTGCCTAATGTTGCAATATTCGTATGATATTTTGTGAGAAAAGCTGCAGTCAGATTTTGTTCCTCGGTTCTTCACCCTGTCAGTTGTTAAACTCACAGAGAATCCAGGATAATCCTTTCCAAGTCACCTCGCAGTCAATATAATCTGGCTGCTGTTCAACCTCACATCAACAATGTGCTGCTTAAAGGCTCAAAAATAGCTCAGTTGTTTCTGTATTTATCATGACCGAAAGGTGGGTAATAACGTTTTTGATTGTTTACCTGTGTTTTAGCAAAATGTCTCATAAATCAAGGGATGAATATTAATTAATATTAGTCTATAACCATTAATTTGACAAATATTGCACTATAATTTGATGTGTAGTAGATGAGTATCATCTCCATCACACGCTCCGACAGCTAAGAGACGATGCAAGGTTTTGTACAGAACCTTTTCAAGTTTGGACCAAAACAGCTACAAATCTGTTGTTTCTCAGTCTAAATGTTCAAAACTGGTTTAAAAAGGAGGAACTTTCATCACACGAATCTGTATTTTATGTGTCAGTAATTCCTTTTGATGGAACTGTTCTGTGTTTAAACTATAAAATAAGAAATGAAGACACAACCAAGATATTTCACCTTCCATCCATCATCCATCCGTCCGTCCATCCATCCATCCATCCATCATCCATCCGTCCGTCCGTCCATCCATCCGTCCATCCATCCGTCCGTCCGTCCGTCCATCCATCCATCCATCATCTTTTACCTTCTTCCTTTTTGGGTCACGAGGCTCACTGGTACCCATATCCAGTCACTGTGTGAGAGGTGGAGGACACCCTGGACATGTCTCCAGTCCATCACAGAGACAAACGAGTCAAACAACCATTCTCTCTCTCACCTAGAGACACTTTAGAGTTATCAGTCAGTCTAATGTGCATGTTTTTGGTCTGTGGGAGGAAACTGGAGTAACTGGAGAAAACATGCAAACTCCACCCAGAAAGGCCCCTGACTGGGATTCAATCCAGCAACCTTCTTGCTAAGAGACAACAGCTGTACCAGCTGATCCACCGTGCCACCCTCGTTGTTTTTCATCTTGACAAATTGTAATGAAACTTTCAGAAACGTATCGTTGGGTGTACATCTACAATCAGTTAAATCTAACATATTCAAAATGGCTGCCTCAGCTAATCGACTTATCAAACACATCTGAGCGTTACCTCCCTCACATTTTTGTAGTAGTAACAGGTTGCACACAATCTTTGTTTCCATCTTTGGCCTGCCAGGTGCACCTCAAGGAACTCCTTTTGTTGCTGTTCTTTAACGTCTGCTGGCTGTGATACTGAGCACGCATCAGGACGCTATGATGCGTGCCTTCTTCATGAGAAGGTAAAACAAATTGTCAGAAGATCATTTTCTGACTTCAGTCAGCATTGAGCAGCAGAGTGGAGCAGCAGCAGACCTGCAGCACCTCTCAGTGGGCTTCATTTCCCACTGAGATCCAAGCGTTCTTGTTTTCTTATCATCTCAAGGCTTCCAGGCTCGTTGCTTGAGTCGTGCTGCATCTTTGCTGCCAGCGGAGACCAGCCGTGCTTATCAGAGGTGATTCCCTGTGGACTGCAGCGCTGCATCTCCGAGATCAATAAATTAGAGCACGGTGTGTGTCCGTGTCTATTCTTGGCTTTGTGTTTGAGCAGAAAGACGGACTGAGGGAGATACTGTCTAACAGACACAAGAGACAGAAAATGATGATTTGATGCGGCCTTTTGTCCAACGTCATTCTA
Organism: Nematolebias whitei; assembly: GCF_014905685.2. Lineage (NCBI taxonomy): Eukaryota > Metazoa > Chordata > Actinopteri > Cyprinodontiformes > Rivulidae > Nematolebias > Nematolebias whitei. The sequence continues at coordinate 51,249,673 of NC_056501.1, read as the reverse complement.
AGTCCACTGGTGGGTTTTATATCTCGTGAGGCACGTTCAGTCTTAGTGTATTGTCCACATGATTGACAGATCGTCTGATCACAATTAAAGGAAAGTGATAAGGCTTAAGAGCCCCTGTGTAGCTCCAACAAATGTAGAATGGACAGTAGAAGTCTTTCCTGCAGGCGTTGTGCACATACACAAAGAGGCAGACACACACTCATCAGTCTTACAGCTAGCCTGCCAACACGTGCACCCTTCTATCCCTGGCTGCTTCCTCCTCCGTCCACGCAGGGTGTCTGAGCACAGCTGCTCTCCCTGTCCTCCGCAGCCTGATTCATACAATGCCTTTCACTTCCTGAGCCCTCTTCTCTGTATCGGATAAGACCCATTTAGCTCGATTACAGCTGGACGAGAGGCTGAGCTGGAGATGAGGGAAAGTGGAGTTAAACTGTGAGAAAGCAGAGAACGTAATGTGAAACAGATGAGGAGGACAAAGTGGGAGGAAAAACAGGGCACAGGAGACACAGAGAGAGAGTTCCCACTTACCCTGTCTGGTTTCATAACCGTTGGCTGTTTCCATTCATGGCCACGTGTCGCAGATTCATTTCTGTGTGTCCGACTGCATTTCAACATGAGCACGTTCCTCTTTGGGAAACTGCTCAAATAAATGCAAACTGTGAGTCTTTGCTTGACCACAGTTCATGTCTGGACCTACAGATTGTCTCTGAAACAGTCCTGAGCTAGGGTTAGTCTCAGGTCGTAACAGCTTTTCCACACAGTCAGATACTAATCCATGAATAATTTAGGCCAGAGACACTTTTAGATGTATTACTTTAGGATGAACGTATCGCACCAAAATACAGTTATTAAACTTCATGCGGTGCTTTCGATGCAAGATATTCAGCTATTGGACTACACACGCCTGTTGTCTGCCCAGGGAAGGACTGACTGCAGTCTGATCACTGATGGTGGATTCAGGAAGAATTGTTGATCAATCTGCCAGAGTCCTCAGAGATCAGAGCAGCAGCAGCCAAGGAGAGGAGATACTGTGTTTGTGTAAAACACACAACTCATGCTTGAATTTACTGCCATTTGAACATTTAGCTTGTAATCGTTTAGACTGAAATATAAGATGTCAGTGACGTCTGGTCCCATTTTCTTGCCTTTGATTGCTCTAATTATGACATTTTCAAAGTGCTGGGGAACTCTGCATTTGCATGATGACACATGGGCAGAGGATGGAAAAAGTTCCTGTTTAACTGGGAGCATGAAGCGAGGGAGCAATTTGTTTGATTATTCAGGGTTCTGCACAATTTGAGTCATCAATTTGCAGCTCTGATGAAACATTCAGCAGGCCCGTGGTGTCCTCGTGTTCGGGGGTGGGAGTCAAAGCTTGTGGAGAGTCAGAGAAACATAAATGATGCACATTCAAGGCTTACAGAAATCTTTCCTCTATCTTGGCACAGTTTTTTTCTCCCAAACACATTTTGACACAAAAATGCAAGACAACCCTTGTGAGAGCTTAGAATGATTTCTTTCTTCAGGAGGTCTTTGTTGCGCCGTCAGAAAAGCTTGAAATGTCTAAATATTTCACTGCAGCTCTGCTTCTCGTCAGTTACTGCCGGTGACTCCGCGGAGCAGCTGTAGTCTGCTGGGACACACGGCTGCTTCACTCTGGCTTGGCTGCAAATCAAAATGATTGCTATAATATCAAACATAATTCATTTACCGGAGCTAGTTTATCAAAGGTTTGATTTTTAGACAGCTGATCAAAATCAGAGACAAAAGAAACCAAAGCATGATATTTATGCAAATTAAAAAACGACACGGTAAAGCTGATATGAAGTCCCAAATAACTACAGATGTGTCACTGGGAGCTGGTTATTAGTGTTTACTCGTAAAGAGACACATGCCTCTGGAAGTGATTGAGTCTATTTAGATTAGGAGACAGATATGTGAAGATGTGACAAAGCACAGTGAGAACACGGAGCTGTGCAGTGATTGGGGTTCAATGGACTAAAAGGATCCTGGCTTCAGGTTGATGCAGGGTTTGTTAACGTTGTTTTCATAGCTCCTGTAGCTACTGTCCTCTGACCTTTCCCCACAGCTTTCTTGGGCTCCTCTGGGGCACAGCTGCTCCATTTGTGTGACCTCTGTGAAAGTTAGAAGCTACAAATAAATAAAGCACTAGCATTCCTTGAAGGGACCCTTTCTTTCCAGGGTTTTACAGTAAAACATCTTATAATTACAAGGTATGGAGTTATGGAAGCTGATACTTGTCTCCTCTCTTGTCCTGCGATAGTGGCCCCTCTGGTTGTTCATCTGAAGTCCTGCTGGTCTGCATCTCCACTCGGAGTGGACAGCTGCCCCGCCCTTCCACCTCTGCAAAGGGCACCATGACCCAGGAGGGGCAGGCTCTGCCCTCTCCCACCCCACCTGAAAACCCACCAGAGCCCAGTCCAACCAGCACTGAACCACCAGTAGACACACACAGCGACGCAGCTCGAGAGAAGGGTGATACAGAGGAGAAACAAGGACAACAGATCGAAGGAGGAGAGGAGGATGTACAGGAGGAGACTCACAGAGAGGGAGAGGAGAGTGAAGGAGTCAAGGATGAGGGAGGAGAGGGTGAAATGGGAAACAGTGAAAGCACAGAGGAGGAGCATCAACAGACAAAAGGAGAAGAAGAAGAAGGGAAGGGTAATGAAGACGTGCAGGAATCTGCTGATGAGGAGCGAACTAACCCTCAACAACCCGGACGGTTAGTGTACCGTTACACACACTGCTATATACAGCTCATGGGAACAGATTATTAACAAACTGAGGAAAAATCACTTTACTATGTGTCAAGACATGCACTGTGCTTTCTGCCTTTTTCTAACTGGCTATTTAGAGATGGGGCTGGAGCTTTTATTGTGGCTTTATGTTGACATCAGATTCTTCTCAGTGTGGTTTCCTGGCACTTAGCATGTGCTTCACTCACAGTTGCTAACAGAGAGGCGACAACCCTCAGCCAAATGAGCTGAAAAGACAACAACATAAAGGAGCTGAGGGAACCAAAAACAGTTCTTTGGATGTTTAGAAATGATCAAGTTAAAGGTCTGCAGATTAAAAAAACCTTCAGATGAAGCGACCGGTGGTTGCTCTGTTCAAAATATTTTCTCTGCAAAGCTAAACTCATATTTGCTGGTTTGCACGAGTGACTTGCAACAAAGAAACTGTGTTTGAGTCTTCATAAAACTTCTTGTCCTTTTTCTTCTTGCTGTTATAGAATGGCAAATGGTATAAGTGCAAATGATGACGACGATGAGGCTGATGGAGAGGATGAAGGAGGAGAAGACGAAGAAGGACACGCAAATTTGGATACTTTCAGCTCAAACTTTGAGACGACCGTAGAGCAAGCCAACACGGAGGTGGAGGACGAAGAGGAGGAGGAGGAGGCCCAGAGAGATGGAGATGAACGAGGAAACCAGGACAGTTTCAGCTCAGCGTTCGAGCAGATCGTGGAACAGGTTGATGCTCAGGAAGACGAGGACGAAGAGGAGCGAGAGTCCGAGGAGGAGAAGGAGAAAAGTAAGGTGGTGGACAACAAAGACGGCTTTAGCTCCACATTTGAGCGCATCGTGGAGTCGGCGCTGCTGAGGGGCGGCACGTGTTACAGCAGCCTGGACTCTCTGGACGTGCTGTCACTCACCGATGAGACGGACAGCTGTGTCAGCTTTGAGGCACCCCTGACACCGCTCATCCAACAGAGGGCGCTGTTTCAAGGCCCCGAACCACTGGAGCTGGAACTGGCAACAGTTCAGGAGCAAGAAGGGGCTGATGCTGGACCTGATGCCCTAGATGGGGACGTTACGGCTGGGCAGAGCCCTTTCCATGGAGCGGGGGCCGTGGCTGGATCAGGAGGAAGTCCGTTAAGGACAACCATAACAGGAAGCAGGTCTGAATTTGTGTTGAGCCAGCCTGGACGCTGGGCTATCCCTAATGGATACCATTCAGAGTCACAAGGAGCTGGGGAAGGCTCAGGCACCATGATCGGCTCTGTCAGGTAAGAATAAACACGTTTCAGTTCTAACTGTACTTTAAGCCCTTTTTTACATGCGTATTGTAAAAGTAGGGCTGGGGGCTAAAGAGGCCAGATTCTTTAGTCATATTTCTACGTCAGGGTTTATCAGATCTGTTTTGCTTTGTCAGAAGTACAACCAACAACATCGACTTTCTACTGTTCACTGCTTGACGTCCTGTTGAGTCCTACCAAGACAGCCATTTTAAAAACTGTTGCAGCGTAGATCAATAACCGAGAGAAGGTCTGAACTGTACTAAAGGGGATTTATTGGGCTCTCCACTCAGTGGTTTCTAGAAATGGGCAGAAAAAGATGTTCTCTTTAAGCTGCTTTTGTTCCCTTTTTGTAATTCCCACAAACCGAACCGAGACTTCCCAGTAATATATTAACACCCAGTGAAGCAGCATCATGGAATCAGCTTCACTGGTTAGAACGGCAGCTCAAATGACTTGTGACCTCCAGCTCTGCCCTTTATCTGTACAGAGAGAATACACAACGAAGGTGCATTAGTCCCACATTAAACTGAAGTGGGTGAAAGAGGCAACTCTTTCCAGGAGCAGTGACTTGTGCTTTGGACTTGGGACTTTTAGTGGCTGCTCTAAAACCTCACACTGATGGATGGAAAACACACACACACACACACACTCCCCTCTCAAAGTATTTGAAGAGTGAGACCAATTTCTTTCTGTTTTATTGCAAACTGAAATCATTTGGGTTTGACCGCACAAGACTAAAATGAAACCAAAGAGCAACGCTTCAGCTTTTATTTCCATGTTTACATCTGGATCAGATCCATGACTCAGAAAATAGCATTACTGGTATTTGTAACAGAACCAGTTTTTATGTGAGCAGAAGTATTGTGACTGAAATGTGTGTTCATCTGTCCATGTGCGTTCTGTTACATTGATTATGCAACCAATAAGTGTCCTGCCAGCTTCATCTTTGGGTTTTGCCTTTGCAGACAACATTTGCAGTCGTTAGAAGTGGAACCAAAATAACAAGCGGTACGCCAACGTCCCCCGTCGCTGAGGGATAATGTTTGTAGTTTTCAAGATGAGTGTTTTTCTGGACCGAAATTGAACAATGTAAGTTAACCCAAATTATTCTGACGCAAGATGTTCAAGTGGCAGGAGCTACACTGTGTAGAAGGTTTATTTTTCCTGTCCGAGACAGCGCAGAGTGACAGATCCTGCCCAGTGGAGGGAGCAATTTTATCCACCACCAGGTGCAATGGCCACCATTGGCCACCCCTTGCCACCACCACTGGTGGGGCATTGGCCACCCCAGTCATTTGAAGAAACTATATTGTTAAGTAATATAAAACTAGAAAGCTTAGCTTCCTCAAATGATAGGGGTGGCTGGTTTACATATGGTGGTGGTGGGCAGCCATCTTGGATTTTGATGTGGCTCTGGCAACCCAGTTTCTGATAGGAAGCGTTCTTACACCTAGATGTAGCCACACACCAGGATGGAAGTTGGCACGTTGCTTATTTTTCAAGTTGTCCAGGTCACAAGACAGACAGATGTATGGCAGCAGCCATCTTGGATCTTAACGTGGCAACCCAATTTTGATAAGGACCTTTTTACTCCTAGATGTAGCCACACACCAGAATGGAAGGCAGTATTTAATTTAATTTAATTTTTTCTTAATTTTCATGCTCACATCATGCGTGGACAGACGGATGCATGGACGAAGAGTATTTCCAATAGCCCTCTGCTCTCAGGGGATAAAATGGACTGTACTTATATAACACCTTTCTATCTTATTTCAAGACACTCAAAGCTCTTCACAACAATCTGTGTCTCATTCACCCATTCATACAGCTCTATACTAGATCTCTACAAAGCTAACTGAACAAATCATTCTAAAGAGACTAATCAGAGCTTTAGATCACATTCAGACACCGATGGGACACACATCAGAGGCAATGAGGGGTTCACTGTCTTGCCCAGGGACACTTCGACATGTGACTGCTGTTGGATTCGAACCCCCAACTCTCACAGTGGAGGACGACTGCTCTAACCACTCAGCCACAGCCGCCCCATAAAAGCTAGAGAGCTGCCTGTGGGTGAAAAACCAGCATGTGTGACTCTGAAAGAGGAGACAGAATCAATCAGAGCCATTGCACAACACTGGACTTAACCAGTCCAACCTTTTGGAACTTCCTGAAGAAGCAAGAACCCACTGGTGGACTCAGTGACAGACTCCAAATGAAAGACCAAAGAAAACATCAGCAGTTGACGACAGAAACACCGTGAGCGCTTTGATGAAAAACCCTAAAACAGCTGTTTGTGACATCAGCAACCACCCCCAGAGACCGAGTGAAGGAAGTAACCCCCAATACAATGACTGAAAGAGCCTGAACGCACCACAAAATAAGAATGCCAAAGTCTGGTCCAGTCAACCAATCAAAGTTTGTTACAATGATGGCAAGAGACGGATTAAAAATGTTCTGTTACAAATAAAGCTATTTTATGAGTTGTGTGTTCAATTCAGATGCAAACACCTGGAAATAAAAACTGCAATGTTTGGTTTCCTCTGCATAAGTTGATGTCAACCCAGATGTTTTCAGCCTACAGCAAAAGGAAATGAAAAAGCCTTGGTGTTCAAACCCTGTGAGGGGAGTGTTTGTGTTAGATACTAATAAATTAGGCTGCTTCTAGGAACTGTAGGAGCTAACATTTGTATTGCGCTTGCGTTTGTTTGTGAGGCGTTGTCATTGTTCATGACCTGATCCTCCACGCTGCACTGTCTTTAAGCCATAATAGATGCCAAACTACGCACATGTTTTCAATGGCTTTTATTTAAAATAAAAGAGCATGTTTGTCATAACCACTAAATAAATATCGTTCACTGACAAAAGTCTTAACACAAAGTAGTTTTGAATTGAACGGTGTATTTTGACAGCTTTTATGGCTTTAAATATCACATGGTCTGTTGAAATGTCTGTAACAGGCGATTTCAAACTAAAACTCCAAGCTCTCCATAAACATAGTTAGTCGTCTAAACTTAATTCTGTGCAGATGATTTTAGGGTCTGTGCACCCTGCTGCTGCGGTTCACATAAACTACCTGAGCTCTAACGTTTAATGACACCTGACAGTACCCGGACACAGACACACACACAAAAGTTGACGTTGGAATGGGATCAGCGTTCTCACATGATGGTCCCAGTCCAGGATTCAAGTCCTGCCTTTCATTAAATGAACACAGGTCCAGCTCGCCTGCAGCCCTGAACAGGACAAAACAGCTATAATTGGATACTGGCCTCGGGGGTCATGTGATCGTGCTGTTGTTACTCTCAAAAGTGTTTTTTTCTTCCAAATGGTCATTAAAAATGACAGCTTTATATTAAAAACAGACAAACGTTATGTTTGGTTTTTCAAAGGCAGTTTTAAACAGAGGAATTTTTAGCTCATTGATGGCACTCTGGAGGCTGAAGCTTCACACTGAAGTGTAATTAACCTCCGTGGCCTTGGCTCCACCAGCAGGTGGCATCAGCAAATAAAACCCTCTGCTGGTGCTTGGAGAAGGGAGAAGGGGGAGGAGTGTTGGAGACTGCCCTCCATTTTAAATGGAATCATTTGCTTAAATTTGAAACCTTACCAAACTACAACTAACCAGTAATTTAAAACTTCTTGTGATTTGGAAAAAGCAAACGTGGCTGCACAACAGAAGGCTTCCATCTGTACAAAGACCAATCATCAGACAACAATTTGGACAAAAGGTTGGGGGGGGGGGGTTGTGGCTTTTATGGATTCAGTTCAAGTAAGATGATTACAGCTGAACTCAGAAGTTGTTGGTCTCAGAACGTTTTGTAAATCTACACAATTTAACTGACCAGGAGACTGATTTCATATCTGTGAGATGGTCATCGCTCTAAAGACTCTGACCATCATTTGCAGGGACCCTTTGGGACCGCAGGGATAGATTAAGAGCTGCCGTTACTTTCTACCATGAAATAGTCTGGTAGCTCTAAAGAAGCTGAAGAAGACAGTGCGTTGCCAACGGGAGGTGTGGGGTAACAAGAACCACATGAGGAAACTGTAGCTGTCTGTGAGCCATGGCAGCAGGTCTCTGTGCTTGGTCTTTACACAGTTTCTACAGCTACAAACAGACAGGAGTGCCTTACAGAGTCCTCTGAGGTGACCTGCTCAGCTGACTGCCAGCATTTGTTGCCAGGTCCTCGTGTGCAGTGTACGAGGTCAAACAGGACGACTGCAGAGTTCTGGATGTCTCTCTGCTCTGAGTTTCCTCTCCGTCACCCTGGTGCGCAGATGTTGTTCTTTAAGCATGGCCTTGCTTCCTGGCCCGCCAGCTCCAAGCTGAATGAGCTATTGTTTGTGTCATGACATCATGGTCTTCAGCTTCCCTCGGCCCAGCAGGGTCTTGGAGTAAATGTGAGTGTGCATGTGTATAAATGAGCCATTTTCGTGCTGCGCTAGTCTGCTCGCCACACATTTGAGCACTCAAATCTGGAGTGGCTTCATCTGCTAGTCAGTCTTAAAGGGAAAGTTGCATTTTCAAGGCACTCGGAGCATCCGGCACACTCAGACCTTGATCTAAAGTCTGCCCAGACATTTTAATGTAGAGCATGAACCATTGTAGTGTAAAGATTTGTGTTGTTGTCTAAAAGCATCACTTCTGAGAGGCTTCGGAGCTCACCTGAACAGAAATGTGTTGAAGACGCCATCGACTGGTTTTCCACTGAAAACACCTGCGTACTGTTCAGTCTTAAACACCTGCCTGTTTCCAGAGATATAACTACAACAAAGATTAAAACACACATTCGTAGAGGAGTTTGTGTTAAAGGTGAGAGGAGGACAGCTTTTTATAAAAATACATGTGTCAAGTTTTAGGATTTAGTACTGATACACACATAAAGATATTTTATTTCTTCTTTTGTCTCTTTTATTCTGTCGCTCAGCTTTTATTTGCTGTGCTTCACCTCATATTTATTTCTTTACTTGGTCTGTCTCGCCTCACTTATCTCATCTGGAATCACCCCCCCCCCCCCACACACACACACACACACCTACAGCCCATGCACCATCCTCTGGTCTTTGCATCCCATCGTTTTCCATTCCCCCCTCACTGTTTTCCTGCTCCTTATCTTTCTCTCTGCTCCTCTCCTTTCCTCCAGAGGAAGGAGGGGACTGGGTAGCCACAGTTTCACATTTTGTCTCCTGGGGTGTCGTGGACAGCTAGTCTTTGTCACCGCAGGTCAGAGCAGCTGCAGAGCGACAGATAACCAGTGGCAGTCAACACCAGATAGTTGTTCGTTAGCCAAGCTTTATTGTTTTCACTTGTGCTGTAATTTACCACAATCAATCTGTTAATTTTCTGTTTCCTAAATAGTGCTTCTAATCATTTTCATTAGAAAAAGGGAAATGGTAAAGCACACTATAGCAGTGAGGCTAATGAAGACCACGGCATCTAATGAAGACCACGGCATCTAATGAAGACCACGGCATCTAAT
>NC_056501.1:51236776-51240138 GCF_014905685.2 Nematolebias whitei | reverse complement strand
GAAGACCACAGCATATAATGAAGACCACGGCATCTAATGAAGACCACGGCATCTAATGAAGACCACGGCATCTAATGAAGACCACGGCATCTAATGAAGACCACGGCATCTAATGAAGACCACGGCATCACTTTACGACTACTGCTCTTTGCCAGGACAGTGTTTTTGTCAGCAATGGTTCAGGATCGTGCTTATCCTGTAGAGACAAAGTCAGTTGTATTTTCTTTGCTGTTTAGAAGCCAAAATGCTAATTTTGTTAAGTAGCTCAAAGCACAGGAACTAGCTGTTGGCCAGTTTTTATTCATTTTGCTCATAATGGTCAGTACATGTAATAATACTGTAAATAACGATGAATGACTTTCACAGTGGCGCTAAACGTCAAGTTAGAGCATTTGTGTGCAGTTCGTGTGAGTAAAGTTGTTCGTTTGGTCAAATTAAAGGTGAAATCTACACTAACACGTGGTTTACTCGTAAGACTGCAGGTCATGACTTTACAGGCGTTTGTTTGAACTGGGGATAAAGAGTGACGTAACAGCTGATCTGCACCAAAACATCAGCTCACAGCGTCGAGCAGTCGGATCAGCACAAGTCTCAAGATGCTGCAGAAACCGTGTCAGGGATCCTTGAATCAGATGGAGACATGTCCACTCTGCTTGTTGTGAATGCATGTACAATCGTGCACCACTTCTACTTGTATATTTTAGCCTGCACAAATAATTGGCTCTTTCTTGTGGATCAATGTGAGGAAATAAAATCAGTTTTAAAATCGTGCCGTGCACGCCCAGAGTCTGCAGGTTTCACATTTCCTAACGGCAAAACGTTGAAGGCAGAGGAGACGAAACACTTCATCTGACCTCAGTGAGCCTTTCACTGCATCTCCAGACTTCCTGTCCTGTTGTTGTGACGCTGCATGTAGACGTACAGGAGGCAGCTGGCCACACAACATGAGGAGAATTGGCAGCTAGTGCAGATATTGTGAATATTTCATCTGTTAATCTCTAATAATGGAGCAGAGCTAGTGTCTTGCTTAGCAAACCTGCTGTTAGTTTGTATGTATTTTAATTGTTGTGTACACAGATTTTTATTTGCTTATTAGTCAAAGAGCTTTTTACTCCACATGAGTTGTTCTATTCTGCAGATTGGACCTTCTGTAAAATTGAAGCTAAACTTAATTCTTGAAAGAGTCTAAAACTGTCATGAAACCCAGTCCCAGTCCCTGTCAGTCCGTCCAGCAGCACCAGTTCAATGCTGCTAACGTGATAATGCAAACTAGTAGTTTCCATACACTATGTGCAGTACTATTGTAAGTATCATGTTAAAGTGCATACAGAGGTATTGAACGGTGTCTCTGTGTGGGTGCAGGATCTCTGCTTGGTTATCTGCATGCAGACTTTACGCTGCCGAGTGTGTGTTCCTCTTTCTCCCTCACCAACCTAACAGATCTGAGCTTAAGCAGATAAAAGCCAGGCGCAGTTGTTTCCATATCACAGGAGCAGCTCTGCCGTGCACACTAATCTCTTTCATGTCTGACGTGGAGTGCAGGAACAAGGCTTGTGCTTCATTCCGCTCATCCTGCAGCTCGCTCCCTATGTCTTTATATGCACCACTCCTCCTGGTTCTGTTTCCGTTTGTGTTCCTCTCCCACACACATAAATACTCACATTTTTCAGGACGTCACTCAGGGAATATAAACCTTGGAACTGCTGAAACATCTGGCAGATTATCCTTCTCCTGGCTCTCACACAGGACGCACAGTCCCAGACACAAACACTCAGCACTCAGAGAGAGAAAACAGCAACACACACACACAGAATCATTTCACCGCTGACAGATTCATCCATCCTGTTCTATTTATAGCTGGGCTCCATGGTGTATGACACAGTCTTCCTCTGAGTGCACCTTTTCTACCACGACATGGAACAGTAATGGCTTTTTTTAGGGCTTGTTCTTTCTGTGCATGCTGTTGTTTCACAGTCCCACACCTGATCATAATTAGTCCCATCCAGCCAAAAGAGGTCACTATTGTGTATTGTTTGCAGCTGAGTTGTTTTGTGTGTTTCTGTGTCTGTGGCAGAGACAAAGAGTGCGACAGTCAAGCCCGTATCAGCACAGAACTTGGAAGTGGGGCTGTCCTGATCTGATCTCAGGTTTCAGCTTGAGATCCAGATCACAGCACATTTCACCCCTCGTCTCTGTTATTCACCTTTTGTCCATGATTTTACATCAGCCCTGCCAGGTGACACATTTCATGTACAAAATGAGAGCAGCTCAGTAGCAACTGGAACATCTGCATTTGGGTTTTCTCTTGATGGTAGTGATGAAGCTAAATTAAATATCATCCATCATCCATTGTCTTTACCCACTTCTTCCTTTTCAGGTGATGGGGGTCACTGGTGCCCATAGTCAGCAATCACTGTGCAAAAGGCAACGGCCACCCTGGACAGGTCTCCAGTCCATCACAGGGACACATAGAGACAAACGAGACCACCATTCACTCTCTCTCTCACACCTAGGGACAATTTAGAGTTACCAGTCAGACTAACATGCATGTTTTTGATCTGTGGGAGGAAACTGGAGTACCCGGAGAATAACCCACACATGCACGGAGAGAACATGCAAACTTCACCCAGAATGGCCCCTGGACCAGGATTTGAACCAACAACCTACTCGCTGAGAGGTGGCACCTCTACCAACTGAGCCAAATACCATAAATGTAATTAGTTAGACATTTAAATCCAAACACTGAGCTGGGTACTCAAAGTTGATCCAGCTAACTTAAACCAGAAAGAGCTAAGTCAGAGAAAACTCAATTCAATTCAATTCAGTTTATTTATAAAGCACCAAATCACTACAAAGTTGTCTCAGGGACTTTACAGGAACATTCACATAGAAGTCAGTTAGTAAAGTTCTCTATCTAAGGAATCCAGCAGACAAGTTGAATCTTGGCTTCGTTGCAGTCTCCCATCCTGAGCAAGCACAGTGGAGACAGTGGAAAGAAAAACTCCCTTTAACAGGAAGAAACCTCCAGCAGAACCAGATCAGGACAAGAGACCATCTGCTTTGACCGTCTGGTTGAGAGGACAGGGAGGAGAGACAGACGAACACAGAATGGTAGGTCCAAGTATAGGTCCAGGTATAGGTCCAGATATAGGTCCAGATCCAGATATAGGTCCAGGTCCAGGTATAGGTCCAGATATAGGTCCAGGTCCAGATATAGGTCCAGGTATAGGTCCAGGTCCAGATATAGGTCCAGGTCCAGATTTAGGTCCAGGTATAGGTCCAGGTATAGGTCCAGGTCCAGATATAGGTCCAGACATAGGTCCAGGTCCAGATATAGGTCCAGGTATAGGTCCAGGTCCAGA
>NC_056501.1:51230992-51236676 GCF_014905685.2 Nematolebias whitei | reverse complement strand
TCCAGATTTAGGTCCAGGTATAGGTCCAGGTCCAGATATAGGTCCAGACATAGGTCCAGGTCCAGATATAGGTCCAGGTATAGGTCCAGGTCCAGATATAGGTCCAGGTCCGGATATAGGTCCAGATATAGGTCCAGGTATAGGTCCAGGTCCAGATATAGGTCCAGGTATAGATCCAGGTATAGGTGCAGGTATAGGTCCAGGTGTACCTGAAAGACAAAAAAACAAATGTTAAGGATAGAAAAATAATTACAAATACAAAACAGGTTGAGCAGAGTAAGTAAAGACAGTAGCAGAGTGAAAAGTGTGGTCAGTTTGTCCTCCAGCAGTCTAAGCCTATAGCAGCATAACTAAGGGACAGCTCAGGAAACCCAAGCCGACCCTAACTATAGGATTTATCAAAAGGAAAGTCTTAATCCTAGTTTTAAAACTGGACAATGTGTCAGCCTCACGGACAGAGATTGGAAGTTAGTTCCACAAGAGAGGAGCCTGGTAACTGAAAGATCTGCCTCCCATTCTGCTTTTGTAAATTCTAGGAACCACAAGTAAACCTGCAGTCTGAGAGCGAAGTGCTCTGTTAGGAAAATATGGAACAATAAGATCTGTAATATAAGATGGAGCTAGGTTGTTGAGAGCTTTGTAGGTTAGAAGTAAGATTTTGAATTCTATTCTGGATTTGACAGGGAGCCAATGGAGAGAAACTAAAACTGGAGAGATATGATCTCTCCCAGTAACTCCAGTTAAGATTCTGGCAGCAGCATTTTGGATCAACTGAAGACGTTTTAAAGAAGTATTTGGACACCCAGATAATAAACCATTGCAATAGTCCAGTGTAGACAATTCAATTCAATTCAAAAATACTTTATTAATCCCAATGGGAAATTATTTGTTGTTGTAACTCGTTGTCTTCATTTCATTAAGAGCTGTTATAGATACTGTTGCTGTAGGCAGGAAGGATCTCTTGTAAAGGTCCATCTCACAGTGGATCCGAAGAAACTGGCTGTAGATGCCGTCCGATCCATCTAAGGAGGGAGAAAGACTGAAACATTCATTCCTAAGGTGCTCAGGTCCAAAAACCAAAACCTCAGTCTTGTCTGTTCAACAGGAGAAAATTAAGGGTCATCCATGTTTTTATGTCTTTAAGACATGTTTGTAGTCTAAGTAGCTGATTGGATTCATTGGGTTTAATGGACAAATATAATTGTGTGTCATCAGCATAACAATGAAAATTTATCCCATGCTGTTTAATAACTTTACCTAATGGAAGCATATATAAAGTAAAGAGTATTGGCCCAAGCACTGAGCCCTGAGGAACTCCATGACTAACTTTGGTGTATGAAGAAGATTTATTATTTACATTTACAAACTAGAATCTATCAGATAAATATGATTTAAACCAACAGCTGTTCCTGTAATTCCAACATCATATTCAAGCCTCTGTAGTAAAATATTGTGATCAACTGTATCAAATGCAGCACTGAGGTCTAACAGGACCAGTAGAGACACAAGTCCATTGTCTGAGGCCATGAGAATATCATTAGTTATTTTTACTAGTGCTGTTTCTGTGCTATGATGAGCTCTAAACCCTGACTGAAACTCTTCAAACAGATTATTTCTTTGTAGATGTTCACGCAACTGACCTGCAACTAGTTTCTCTAGAATTTTTGAGATGAAAGTTAGATTAGATATAGGTCTATAGTTGGCCAGAATTTCTGAATCAAGGTCAGACTTCTTAAGTAAAGGTTTAATTACAGCAACCTTAAAGCACTGTGGTACATAACCATCCATTAAATACAAATTAAGTAGATCCAAAATGTGGACATTAATTAGGGGAAATACCTTTTTCACTCAACAGAAGAGACAAGTTTCTAAAAAAAATTGAGGTAACTGAATTAAACTCTGGATGACTGTCTCAAGGCTGTAGTGGAGAAAATGGTAAATGGACTGTACTTATACAGCACCTTTCTATCTTATCGAGACACTCAAAGCTCTTTACAACAATCTGTGCCTCATTTACCCGTTCATACAGCTCTATACTAGATCTCTACAAAGCTAACTGAACAAATCATTCTAAAGAGACTAATCAGAGCTTTAGATCACATTCAGACACCGATGGGACACACATCAGAGGCAATGAGGGGTTCACTGTCTTGCCCAGGGACACTTCGACATGTGACTGCTGTTGGATTCGAACCCCCAACTCTCACAGTGGAGGACGACTGCTCTAACCACTCAGCCACAGCCGCCCCATAAAAGCTAGAGAGCTGCCTGTGGGTGAAAAACCAGCATGTGTGACTCTGAAAGAGGAGACAGAATCAATCAGAGCCATTGCACAACACTGGACTTAACCAGTCCAACCTTTTGGAACTTCCTGAAGAAGCAAGAACCCACTGGTGGACTCAGTGACAGACTCCAAATGAAAGACCAAAGAAAACATCAGCAGTTGACGACAGAAACACCGTGAGCGCTTTGATGAAAAACCCTAAAACAGCTGTTTGTGACATCAGCAACCACCCCCAGAGACCGAGTGAAGGAAGTAACCCCCAATACAATGACTGAAAGAGCCTGAACGCACCACAAAATAAGAATGCCAAAGTCTGGTCCAGTCAACCAATCAAAGTTTGTTACAATGATGGCAAGAGACGGATTAAAAATGTTCTGTTACAAATAAAGCTATTTTATGAGTTGTGTGTTCAATTCAGATGCAAACACCTGGAAATAAAAACTGCAATGTTTGGTTTCCTCTGCATAAGTTGATGTCAACCCAGATGTTTTCAGCCTACAGCAAAAGGAAATGAAAAAGCCTTGGTGTTCAAACCCTGTGAGGGGAGTGTTTGTGTTAGATACTAATAAATTAGGCTGCTTCTAGGAACTGTAGGAGCTAACATTTGTATTGCGCTTGCGTTTGTTTGTGAGGCGTTGTCATTGTTCATGACCTGATCCTCCACGCTGCACTGTCTTTAAGCCATAATAGATGCCAAACTACGCACATGTTTTCAATGGCTTTTATTTAAAATAAAAGAGCATGTTTGTCATAACCACTAAATAAATATCGTTCACTGACAAAAGTCTTAACACAAAGTAGTTTTGAATTGAACGGTGTATTTTGACAGCTTTTATGGCTTTAAATATCACATGGTCTGTTGAAATGTCTGTAACAGGCGATTTCAAACTAAAACTCCAAGCTCTCCATAAACATAGTTAGTCGTCTAAACTTAATTCTGTGCAGATGATTTTAGGGTCTGTGCACCCTGCTGCTGCGGTTCACATAAACTACCTGAGCTCTAACGTTTAATGACACCTGACAGTACCCGGACACAGACACACACACAAAAGTTGACGTTGGAATGGGATCAGCGTTCTCACATGATGGTCCCAGTCCAGGATTCAAGTCCTGCCTTTCATTAAATGAACACAGGTCCAGCTCGCCTGCAGCCCTGAACAGGACAAAACAGCTATAATTGGATACTGGCCTCGGGGGTCATGTGATCGTGCTGTTGTTACTCTCAAAAGTGTTTTTTTCTTCCAAATGGTCATTAAAAATGACAGCTTTATATTAAAAACAGACAAACGTTATGTTTGGTTTTTCAAAGGCAGTTTTAAACAGAGGAATTTTTAGCTCATTGATGGCACTCTGGAGGCTGAAGCTTCACACTGAAGTGTAATTAACCTCCGTGGCCTTGGCTCCACCAGCAGGTGGCATCAGCAAATAAAACCCTCTGCTGGTGCTTGGAGAAGGGAGAAGGGGGAGGAGTGTTGGAGACTGCCCTCCATTTTAAATGGAATCATTTGCTTAAATTTGAAACCTTACCAAACTACAACTAACCAGTAATTTAAAACTTCTTGTGATTTGGAAAAAGCAAACGTGGCTGCACAACAGAAGGCTTCCATCTGTACAAAGACCAATCATCAGACAACAATTTGGACAAAAGGTTGGGGGGGGGGGGTTGTGGCTTTTATGGATTCAGTTCAAGTAAGATGATTACAGCTGAACTCAGAAGTTGTTGGTCTCAGAACGTTTTGTAAATCTACACAATTTAACTGACCAGGAGACTGATTTCATATCTGTGAGATGGTCATCGCTCTAAAGACTCTGACCATCATTTGCAGGGACCCTTTGGGACCGCAGGGATAGATTAAGAGCTGCCGTTACTTTCTACCATGAAATAGTCTGGTAGCTCTAAAGAAGCTGAAGAAGACAGTGCGTTGCCAACGGGAGGTGTGGGGTAACAAGAACCACATGAGGAAACTGTAGCTGTCTGTGAGCCATGGCAGCAGGTCTCTGTGCTTGGTCTTTACACAGTTTCTACAGCTACAAACAGACAGGAGTGCCTTACAGAGTCCTCTGAGGTGACCTGCTCAGCTGACTGCCAGCATTTGTTGCCAGGTCCTCGTGTGCAGTGTACGAGGTCAAACAGGACGACTGCAGAGTTCTGGATGTCTCTCTGCTCTGAGTTTCCTCTCCGTCACCCTGGTGCGCAGATGTTGTTCTTTAAGCATGGCCTTGCTTCCTGGCCCGCCAGCTCCAAGCTGAATGAGCTATTGTTTGTGTCATGACATCATGGTCTTCAGCTTCCCTCGGCCCAGCAGGGTCTTGGAGTAAATGTGAGTGTGCATGTGTATAAATGAGCCATTTTCGTGCTGCGCTAGTCTGCTCGCCACACATTTGAGCACTCAAATCTGGAGTGGCTTCATCTGCTAGTCAGTCTTAAAGGGAAAGTTGCATTTTCAAGGCACTCGGAGCATCCGGCACACTCAGACCTTGATCTAAAGTCTGCCCAGACATTTTAATGTAGAGCATGAACCATTGTAGTGTAAAGATTTGTGTTGTTGTCTAAAAGCATCACTTCTGAGAGGCTTCGGAGCTCACCTGAACAGAAATGTGTTGAAGACGCCATCGACTGGTTTTCCACTGAAAACACCTGCGTACTGTTCAGTCTTAAACACCTGCCTGTTTCCAGAGATATAACTACAACAAAGATTAAAACACACATTCGTAGAGGAGTTTGTGTTAAAGGTGAGAGGAGGACAGCTTTTTATAAAAATACATGTGTCAAGTTTTAGGATTTAGTACTGATACACACATAAAGATATTTTATTTCTTCTTTTGTCTCTTTTATTCTGTCGCTCAGCTTTTATTTGCTGTGCTTCACCTCATATTTATTTCTTTACTTGGTCTGTCTCGCCTCACTTATCTCATCTGGAATCACCCCCCCCCCCCCACACACACACACACACACCTACAGCCCATGCACCATCCTCTGGTCTTTGCATCCCATCGTTTTCCATTCCCCCCTCACTGTTTTCCTGCTCCTTATCTTTCTCTCTGCTCCTCTCCTTTCCTCCAGAGGAAGGAGGGGACTGGGTAGCCACAGTTTCACATTTTGTCTCCTGGGGTGTCGTGGACAGCTAGTCTTTGTCACCGCAGGTCAGAGCAGCTGCAGAGCGACAGATAACCAGTGGCAGTCAACACCAGATAGTTGTTCGTTAGCCAAGCTTTATTGTTTTCACTTGTGCTGTAATTTACCACAATCAATCTGTTAATTTTCTGTTTCCTAAATAGTGCTTCTAATCATTTTCATTAGAAAAAGGGAAATGGTAAAGCACACTATAGCAGTGAGGCTAATGAAGACCACGGCATCTAATGAAGACCACGGCATCTAATGAAGACCACGGCATCTAAT
>NC_056501.1:51227041-51230892 GCF_014905685.2 Nematolebias whitei | reverse complement strand
GTGATGGACTGGAGACCTGTCCAGGGGTCCCCGTGATGGACTGGAGACCTGTCCAGGGGTCCCCGTGATGGACTGGAGACCTGTCCAGGGGTCCCCGTGATGGACTGGAGACCTGTCCAGGGGTCCCATGATGGCTGAACATGGGCACCAGTGACCCCCACGACCTGAAAAGGAAGAAGCGGGTGCAGATGCTGGACGGATGGGTGCTTGGTAATACCCCCACCTTCTACTGACGGGGGTATTTCTTCCTTCCGATGTGTGAGTCAGTCCTTCAGCCAGGTGAACTGTCAGCTTCATCTGCAGATGTTTGCAGAATTACTGATGTTGACGTTGTTGTGAGCTGGAGCTCAGAGCTCCAAGGCTGAATGTGTTGTCAGTCAACCTGATCTGGCTGAATTGTTCAACACATCTTAGGACTGGACCCGGTGAATCAGCCCATCTGCAAGCAGAACACATTTTTCCATGAAAATGATGCAGCGCTGCAACACAGCTATAAATTCTGCTGTCTGAGTGTTGACTAACAAAAATATCTGAGTCACTGCACACCGACTTGTGTCCAGCAGAAAACCCTCTGGTTTCAAGGCTTTCTTTCTTTTTATCTTGAAGGAACGTTTTTCATTCATCCAACCTTTATTTCTACAGGTTCATCCCAATGAACCTCCAGGACTCTTTTACAACACAGACCTGATTTAACAGATGACAACAACAACAACAATATACAGTCATAAAAGAGGCATACACATTTAAATGTATTTCTTTTTTTACAAATCAAAACAAAGTAGCAACCAAAAGAACAGTCAAGAGGACTCGCAGTGAAAACAAAACAACTGCTAGATTATAAGGCGATTTAGAAAAGTAAAACCAGCACCATGTTATCTGGCGGGTGTTTGCATCAGTAAAGACTAAATACAAATGTGTCCAACGTATCAGATTGTAGATGCCACCTTGTCATGGACATGTTTTGTCTTTGACCTTTAAGTGCTTCTCCATTCTCTGCTTTTTCTGTTCTTCTTCTTTCTACCAGATTAGAAAGAGGAAAGAGGGATTAGGAGTCTGAAGCACGTGTGGAAAATTGTTTTGATGTTTATTACAAACTTCTGCGCAGTTCCTTCTGTCAAGAGAATATCAGCCTTTCCATTCAGCATGTGGCTGCATGCTAGCAGTGCTACATTGATGAATATCTTCAGAGAATAGATCCATCCATTGTCTTTACCTGCTTCATCCTTTTCAGGTCATGGGGGTCACCGGTGCCCATAAAGGTGGAGGACACCCTGGACAGGTCGCAAGTCCATCACAGGGACACAGAGTATATATTAAATATTTTCTTTTGTTAAGCCTGCCTTTAGAAAAGTTTAAAAAAAAAACTAAAAAAAAGTGACCTAACTTCTGTCTTTCTTCTTGCAAATCAACAAATTTGATTTAGTCTAAGTTATTCTAAAGACATGGAGGTTCATTGAGTGTGCCGTTGCATAAGTACTGGCTCACCCTTTTACTGTTCAGTTCAATTCAGTTTATTTATAAAGCTCCAAATCACTACAAAGTTGTCTCAGGGACTTTACAGGAACATTCACATAGAAGTCAGTTAATAAAGTTCTCTATCTAAGGAATCCAGCAGACAAGATGAATCTTGGCTTCGTTGCAGTCTCCCATCCTGAGCAAGCACAGTGGAGACAGTGGAAAGAAAAACTCCCTTTAACAGGAAGAAACCTCCAGCAGAACCAGGATCAGGACCAGAGACCATCTGCTTTGACCGGCTGGTTGAGAGGACAGGAAGGAGAGACAGACCAACACAGAATGGTAGGTCCAGGTATAGGTCCAGGTCCAGATATAGGTCCAGATATAGGTCCAGGTCCAGATATAGGTCCAGGTCCAGATATAGGTCCAGATATAGGTCCAGGTCCAGATATAGGTGCAGGTGTACCTGAAAGACAAAACCACATGTTAAGGATAGAAAAATAATTACAAATACAAACAGGTTGAGCAGAGTAAGTAAAGAAGCAGCAGAATGAAAAGTGTGGTCAGTTTGTCCTCCAGCAGTCTAAGCCTATAGCAGCAGAACTAAGGGACAGCTCAGGAAACCCAAGCCGACCCTAACTATAGGATTTATCAAAAGGAAAGTTTTAATCCTAGTTTTAAAACTGGATAATGTGTCAGCCTCACGGACAGAGATTGGAAGTTGGTTCCACAAGAGAGGAGCCTGAGAACTGAAAGATCTGCCTCCCATTCTATTTTTGTAAACTCTAGGAACCACAAGTAAACCTGCAGCCTGAGAGTGAAGTGCTCTGAAAATATGGAACAATAAGATCTGTAATATAAGATGAAGCTAGGTTGTTGAGGGCTTTGTAGGTTAGAAGTAAGATTTTGAATTCTATTCTGGATTTGACAGGGAGCCAATGGAGAGAAACTAAAACTGGAGAGATATGATCTCTCCCAGTAACTCCAGTTAAGACTCTGACAGCAGCATTTTGGATCAACTGAAGACGTTTTAAAGAAGTATTTGGACACCCAGATAATAAACCATTGCAATAGTCCAGTCTAGACGTGACAAATGCATGGACCAGTTTTTCTGCATCAGGTCACCATTCCTCCACTTCTGTCAGTTTTTGATCCACTACTCCAACTGTTTTGGAAAAAACAAGCAAAAATAATGTAAAATGTGAAAATTAGTTGTGAATCATGTTATGACTTTTAGCCACAGAACATCGTACGAGGTAGATGAAATTTGCAAAGATCTGTGGAACATTCCCACAAACCCCACAATAAGAAATGTGTTAAAACCAGTCAGAAAGCCCTGCCCCACAGCTGAAGCTCCACAGTTCAGACAGACTTCACATCGTTCAAGGGTTAGATGGATGACAACAAATGGTCCTTTACACGACGAACTGTCTTTTTCACACATCACCATTTAAATGTGATGGTACTGTATTTTGAAGATTGAGCACACAACGCTCAGCTAGGAGTGTGATGACGTGCTGTCTAAAAGCAGCTATTTATATACACTGAAGCTAAGGGGCCAAGCCCACTCCTGAAAAACAACCCCACACCATAATGCCCCCTCCACCAAGCTTTACTCTTGGCACACTGCAGTCAGACAAGTACCGTTCTCCTGGAAACCACCCAACCCAGACTCGTCCATCAGATGGCCAGATGGAGAAGCGTGATTCGTCACTCCAGAGACCTCCTCACTCCTCTGCTCTAGAGTCCAGTGGCGGCGTGCTTTACACCACTGCATCCGACGCTTTGCATTGCACTTGGTGACGTATGGCTTGGATGCAGCTGCTCGACCATGGAAACCCATTCCATGAAGCTCTCTGTGCACTGTTCTTGAGCTCATCTGAAGGCCACATTAAGTTTGGAGGTCTGTAGTGATTGACTGCAGAAAGATGGCACGACTACAACTGGTCCAGAATGCAGCAGCCCCATTTTTAACCAGTACAGGCAAAAGAGAGCACATTACACCAGTTTTGGCCTCACTGCACTGGTTACCAGTTCACCTTAGAATCCAGTTCAAAATACTCCTGTATGTCTACAAATCACTGAACAGTGTCGCCCCCCCCCCCCATCTCTCTGATTTGCTACAACCGTATGTCCCACCACGTTCCCTGAGGTCAGCGGACCAGTTGCTCCTCACAGTTCCAGGATCTCGTCTTAAGCGCAGAGGTGACAGGACCTTCTCTGTAGCAGGACCAAGACTTTGGAACGAGTTACCTCTGCTTGTCAGACAGACCCCCTCCCTCTCGGTTTTCAAGTCCTGTTTAAAAAACCACTACTATTCAATAGCTTCAACACCAGATGATCTGTGTCTTGATCCTGTATGCTCCACACTGGTTTGTCGTCATTATCTGCATCGT
>NC_056501.1:51225779-51226941 GCF_014905685.2 Nematolebias whitei | reverse complement strand
ATAGATGAATGTTTCTGTTAAATTATTATTTTATAGATGAATGTTTCGGTTCAGTCCCTGAGACGACTTGTGTTGAGACTTGGAACTAACTGAATTGATTTTGTTTAGTTCAACTTTATCCTTCAGTCCCGTCTGCTTCATTCTTTCCATTTTGCCACGCACCATGATGTTCCTCCCATGTGGAGCGCAGACTGAACCCAGTATAAACCAGTATAAACCAGTATAAACTTACAGAATCTGCAGTAGAAAGTCGAAGTGCACATCATATTCCTCTCTCCACATGTCTGGCGTTAGGAAGGAGGTGAAGGCGCGCTGCTCCTCATCCTCATGCAGCTGCGGGTCCACTCATGCTCATGGTCCGGGTTCGACCCAACTTGGACATGGATCCCGTTTTGTTCGGCAGCGCGCGGCTCGGAGGACAAGCTGGGCTGGTGTGGATGCAGGGAAGAGTCAGGACGCGCTGAGGCTGCCCTCAACTTTCTCGCTCGGTTCTGGTTCTGGTTCTGGACGCGCCACAAAGGAGAGGATGTTGTGGGCGGAGCCACGGACCGGACGGACTTTTCCTGAAGGACCGGGCGGTTCGGACAAAGGCTGTGTGTCCGGGCGGCAGCGCACTGCTTCCTCTGCGCTCCAGTTCCTGCAGGCCGCCGCATGAGTCCGGACCGCGCGGGACGTGCTGCCACACTTTGGGTCAGAACATGGAGTGAGGCAGAAAACTGCTGCTCTTCTGTAAACACCCACCAGCTCAGAAATTACTTTTGGAAAAAATTCAAGAGAAACTAGATTAAAAATAAGTGACTCATTAAGGTTACCATGGTAACCCGTGTATTTCCCTCTGTAACAGCAGTCAACAGGACATGCAAGACAGAAAGGCAGAGTAGAAAGTAAGCGTCAAACAAACAGCTGCTCGTGACAACTGTAAGAGTCATATTATAACAAACACATTTCTGAAGAGGCAGAAACGGTGAAAGCTTTGCTGTTTACGGTGTTTAATGTAGGAGACAGCACCAGTCAAACACCTTCTCTCCACCTTTACTGGAAGTCACTGGGAGTGTCCTACAGCACAGACACACACTCAACTACAATACTTACACATATACATATGTTTATGTATTTACATATATATGTATATATATATACATATATATATGTATATACATAT
>NC_056501.1:51215534-51225679 GCF_014905685.2 Nematolebias whitei | reverse complement strand
TGATGGTCCTTCTTGAGCATGTGATCAGCTGGTTTTGGTTGTCAGCAGCAAAACTGGTTGATCCACTCTGAGACGGTGCTATTTAAGAGACTGAGCTGAATACAGCACCTCAGACTGAGGAAGTCTCTTGAATGAGAGACGAAACGTTTCTACATTTTGTTTTGTGAATGTCCAGAGGACCAGATTTAACTTTTTTATATTATTTAATATGTTTACTTTCTTACAGCATGGTGGGGCGCCTGTGGCTGAGTGGTTAGAGCAGTCGTCCTCCCATACAAGAGTTGGGGGTTTGATTCTACCAACAGTCACATGCTGAAGTGTCCCTGGGCAAGACACTGAACCCCTCAGTGCCTCCAATGTGTGTCCCATCAGTGTGTGAATGTGATAAAGCTCTGATTAGTCTTTGTATAGACAGAGTGCTGAATGAATGGGTAAATGAGGCACAGATTGTTGTAAAACACATTGACTGTCTTGATCATATAGAAAGGTGCTATAACATTACAGTCCATTTACAACATGATTAGAGAAATAACTGAAACATGAGAATCTGTTATTTGTAGTTGCACAGCAGCCTTCTGATAGGAACATCCATCCATCCATCCATCCATTTTCTTTACCCGTTTATTCCATTTCGGGTCACGGGGGTCGCTGGTGCCCATGTCCAGCAATCACTGTGCGAGGGGCGGGGGACACCCTGGACGGGTCGCAAGTCCATCACAGGGACACATGGAGACAAACGAGACAAACGACCATTCACTCTCTCACTCACACCTAGGGACAATTTAGAGTTACCAATCAGTCTAACATGCATGTTTTTTGTCTGTGGGAGGAAACCGGAGCACCCGGAGAAAACCCACGCATGCACGGAGAGAACATGCAAACTCCACCCAGAGGGCCCCTGGACCGGGATTTGAACCAGGGACCTGCTCGCTGAGAGGCAGCAGCTCTATCAGTTGCGCCACCGTGCTGCCCTGATAGGAACATGTGTTTGTCAATTTCATGTGTATCTCATCTGTGTAACTGTGAAAAATGTTTGTAGAAAACAGGAAGTTAAAAGTTCATTAAGATAAAAAGAAAAATGTCTCCCCCCAAGTGACTCAAATGCAAAGTGGACATAAAAACTGCAGCTTTAATGATCCTGAACAAAAACCTATACAGCCCTCAGACCTGAAGACGATCACTGAAATATGGATCAAATCACT
Organism: Nematolebias whitei; assembly: GCF_014905685.2. Classification (NCBI taxonomy): domain Eukaryota; kingdom Metazoa; phylum Chordata; class Actinopteri; order Cyprinodontiformes; family Rivulidae; genus Nematolebias; species Nematolebias whitei. Next base: position 51,224,477 of record NC_056501.1, on the reverse strand, counting down.
CCTTCATATGACAATAGCCACTGTACACTCTAAGATCCCTGTGGAGAGACATCGAAACAATTGTTATAAAGAAATAATTAGAAATCAAAATAGTTTTATGAAGCTGCCAGCTGAACGGAGAGTCCCTATAAGATCTGCATACTAAGGACACAGCATCAAACTCCTCCCTGTTCTTCTCTGCTCCACATTTACTGTCTAACAGTGAAGAAATGCTGAAGAACAAGTCTCATACTGTTAGTGACGTTTTAGGACATGCAGACTGTGCAGAACAGGCTCTGCAGACCACACAGAGTGCAGAGATCAAGTCACCTTTAAAAAGCTGCTGGAGGTGATGAGAGGAAGAAAATCATTTGCTTACAAGACTAAGACAGGAAGAAGACAGACTGACTTGGATTCAGTCCACGGTGTTTTCCTTTGGCTTCATGCCTGCCCAAAGCAAACCTCACCAGCATGACGACATGGTCTGCCTCTGATTCTGTAAGCCTACTGGAGCGTTAGCAGTCAGCAGCCCCCCCAGCCCACCCCAATATGTCACTTCTAGGCCATCAAGGTCAACTGTCCACTTGCATTCTGCTTACATCCAAGTATGTGTGCTGATGAAACTGCATGATGTTTATCCCAGTTTAATTTTCAAATGTCCTCGTTATTACACGTTCACATGAAGGCATGTGCATTTGTTGGTTTGTCCTTTCTGTCGGATGTATGACTAAAAAATTCAAGACCCTGTGTTCCTTGAAGGAGTGCATATCACCCACAGGTTTATCCCTGACTTTCAGACTGAGATCCTCTTGTGTTCAGAACTCTTAGAAACGTTATGTCACTGCTGCACATCATCCCCAGCACGTACAAAGTCACCAGAGAGATGACACAAAAAACAGCAAGAGATTAAAAAAGGGTCAAGAGCTGCTGCAGATAGTGTCTGACTGTAAATTTAAATTAATCTGTTTGCCTGGAAGAGGCCAACAATATCCTGAAGGAACTGGTGACAATGGATAAAAACTAGACATGGAAATGTTTACAAGGTAACTTTGTTGTTGGGATAAAGCGATGAGCTGCTATGCAACAGTAAAGAAGCTCCAGAGAGAGACAGAATGTGTCCTATATGCCAGCACACTAAAGCTACTCAGTAAAAGTCATGAAAATCTGTTAAAAACAGCATCAATATTTTCCTCATATTAATAGTTAATGTGTCCTTAATTAAAAAATTTGGAAGCAAAATGTGCCCAGTGTGTTTGGCTAAGTGGCTGAAAATAGGTTAACAATGACTAAGACCACGGAACAGCGTTCGGGGAGGAGAAGCCCAACAATTTTGATGTAGTTATACATATTTATGCTCAGATTTGTTGAAATTCAGGAGTGATTTGTAAAAAAAAATAAAGATGGCAGCAAAGGTCAAAGGACAAGTTTAGAAGTGAGAGCAGCTAAGTATGGCTGGAGACATGGACAAAAAGACAGGAGACAGAACTGGAAGTTACAGAAATTAAGATGTTGAGGTTCTCTTTAGGAAAGACAATGATGGAGAAGATCAGGAATGAGGTCATCAGAGGAACAGCACAGGTTGGACAACTGGGAGATGAAGTTAGAGAGGACACACTGAGATGGTTTGGACATGTCCAGAGGAGAGACAGTGAATATATTGGTAGAAGGATGTTAGAAATGCAGCTGCCATGAAAAAGACAAAGAGGAGATACATGGATGCAGTCAGAGAGAACACAGAGTTAGTGGGAGTGAGACAGAGGACACAGAGTTAGTGTGAGTGAGACAGAGGACAGAGCTGGATAATTCCCTGAAGAGGAAACAGCAGAAAGAAAAAGCTCAGATTTGTTGAGTAATGTTTGCAGGTAAAAAGATAAGCTTGAAACAGTAAACCTTTGTACTAGAAAGAGTTTTGAAAAATCTCTTTGTATTATGAACTCTGTATTTTTGGCTCTCTACCACTCTGCTTCATCCCTGATATTTATTCTTGACCACTGTCTAACTCCACTTTCGGTACAGTGCTAAAGACATTGTTTATTAACTCCATTTCTGGCTCTGTTAAGGACCAATTAGCCTCCCTACAAACTCCTAAAGACCTCAGTGAAGCTTTTGAATTGGCCATTCAGATTAAGAATTGCCAGAAAAGCAGACGTTGAGAACAAAACTCAACTCAACTTTATTTCAGTAAAGACAGCGTCCCCACTAACTCAGGAGCCAGGCAGAAGGAGAAATCCTACACAAGACAGGCTCTAGAGCAATGTGGATATCCTAACTGGGCCTTCCTGAAAGAAGAAACCCAAACAGGACTCCAGTCAGCCATCAGGTGAAAAGGAGGAACCCAGACCCAGACCAGTGGTCATTCCAGATGTTGAGGGAGTATCAGAGAAACTGAGACGTTTATTTTCTAAACATGACGTCCCAGTGGCTTTTAAACCCCAAAATACATTAAAGACTGGTTCATCCCAAAGATCCAGTCCCCCGGCACAAACAGAGTAATATTGTGAATGTTGTTCAGTGTCAGGAGGGTGATCAGTCTTACATCAGGGAAACAAAACAGCCACTGGCCAAAAGGATGGACCAGCACAGAAGATCAACATCATCAGGCCAGGACTCTGAGGTCTACACTCATCTCCAGGCCAGAGGTCACTCTTTCAGGGATGAAGATGTTCACATCCTGGACAGAGAGGAACGATGGTTTGAGAGAGGAGTAAAGGAGGCCATCTTTGTGAAAAGAAATCGTCCATCATTAAACAGGGGTGGAGCCTCCGGGTTCAACTGTCCCCCTCTTACAATGCTGTGATTGCTAGTATCACTCATATATAGACATATAGACTCAGACATACCTTGAGAATGTTTATGGATCTCACCGGAGGACATTGACTGATTACAGTGACCTCGAGAGCATCTATAAGCGTTGTTGATCGCTCTCGTCTCTGATGCAGAATGTCTACGTGAATATGTGCTTGTTTGTGTGAGGTGTTTTTTCAATATTAGGGGTTTTTCTCAGCCAAGAAAAAAGTCTGATAGGAATTTTTTTCGCCTCCAACTCCTACATGTGTCCAGTTAACCAGTTTTTGTCTGTCCAAACAGGTCTCACGTGTAAATGAGTCTTTGAGCCTCAATGTGATTTATCTGTTTAAATAAAGGTTGAATGAATGAATGAATCCCTCAACCCCCTGTGAATAGTAAACAGCCATCAGGTGCTAATGATCCATCGTTAGGCTGATGGTCCTTCTTGAGCATGTGATCAGCTGGTTTTGGTTGTCAGCAGCAAACTGGTTGATCCACTCTGGGAAGGTGCTATTTAAGAGACTGAGCTGAATACAGCACCTCAGACTGAGGAAGTCTCTCGGATGAAAGATGAAACGTTTCTACGTTTTGTTTTGTTTTGTTTTTTGAATGCCCAGAGAACCAGATTTAAACTTTTTTAGATTTTTCTACCTGGATTATTGAGCAGCATCAGGATATTTATTTCAGTAAATTAAAAACATTACAAAATAGGAAAACAATATAAAATGGTAAATCAATCATTTACCAAAAAAGGAATAGGCTGAAGCCAAGGCTTATAAACTACAAAACTACAAGCTCCATTAGCTTCTTACTTACGAGGTTTCCGGATGACTTGCCCCTCTGCTCAGACACCATCACTACCACCACAGACCTACCTGAACTGGAACCCATGCAATTTGGACAAGCTCGCTTGACACCTGAAGAATGTCGATGCCAAAATAACGCTCAAATTGTGGCAAGTACAGTAGTCCCTCGCTACTTCGCAATTTGACTTTGGCGGACTTACTCTATCACAGTTTGTGGCCCTCCATAACATTTCATAATGTTTTTTATTTTTTACACACGATTGTGGACTGGACAGAACTCATGTAGATGTGAAAAAGTTAATGACAAAAATAATAATAATTCGGACAGGCACTGCCATTTTGTAGTTTTCTTTCATTCAACCTCCAACTATCCTGTAATCACCACTCAGACAGACTACATTCCCCTCAGATCACTGCTGTGCTGTACTGTAATGACTCTGGGTGCTGTTTTCTGTGAACAGTATCTTTGCAAAGCGAAGTCATGACTGCTGAACCAGCCTTTCAAAAGTAAAATTAATTCATGTCACATGGAAAAGTTTTTTTTTAAAGAAAATTCAACTTTACAAACGGAAGATTCAAAATAAAGTGTAAATCGTGAGGATATGTCTCTTTAAGAAACAACATTGTGCTAGGTGACCCGGCCGCTGATTGGCTGTTATAGTACAAGATGATGCTGACGATTAAAGAGAAAGTGAAACTGCTGGACAGACTTAAAGATGGCCGTACTTATGCAGATGTTGCTGGCTGCCTATGGCACGATTGTTAAGATGGAAACTGCATTAGTCATGTGGAATAATGATTGCAGAAAAAAACATCACTTTAGATAAAAATGATTTGGATTAAAAAGTGTTTCTCTGCACGGAGAGGCTGCGTCCGCTGGCAGCATTCTGTGTTGTTTTATTAATTATTGACATCAGCTCCAGTAGTCATTCCTAGTCTTCTGAGTTTACATAACATCTAGCTTTACTATCTTAATCAGTGCTACATACTACTACTACTAATACTAGTGTACATCATTTCACATATATTTCCAGTTCATGTACCGCATGAGATGGTAATGACAATAAAGTTTACTTGAAACTGAACTTGGACTAATGTATCCATACTTCGTGGTTTTTCACTTATTGCGGGAGACGTGGTCCCTAACACGCATGATAAACGAGAGACAACTGTAACTGATTTCCAAGTATCAGACACTATCTGATTTCCTGCCTGTTTCAATCAAAAGGATAAGCCCAATGATACAGTGAGAATCGATCAACAGAGGACACCATCTCCTCTGTGGTCCACACTGCTCTCACCCACCTGGAGCAGAAGGACTCCTACGTATGCTCTTTGTGGACTTCATGTCTGCCTTCAACACCATGATCCCTCAAACCCTCACACTAGGTCTAAGCCCCTCCATCTGCAACTGGGTCCTGGACTTCTTAACAATCAGACCTCAGTCTGTGAGGATCCACAACTTCTCCTCCTCCACCATAACCCTCAGCACTGGCTCTCCTCAGGGATGTGTGTTGAGCCCCCTCCTGTTTACTCTGCTCACGTATGATTGTGCAGCTACCCATCCAGGCTGTCACATTGTAAAGTTTGCAGATGATACAGCAGTGGTGGGATGCATCACAAACAATGATGAGTCCAGCTACAGGCAAGAGGTGGAACACCTGGAGAGCTGGTGCAGAGAGAATAACCTTCACATCAATGTGAAGAAGACAAAGGAGATGATTGTGGACTTGAGAAGGAACAAACACACCTACACCCCCCTGAACATAAGAGGATCTGCGGTGGAAGTGGTCTCCAGCTACAAGTACTTGGGTGTACACATGAATGACAACCTCAGCTGGAGCAACAACACCACCAGCCTGATGAAGAAAGCTCATCAGAGACTCCACTTCCTCAGACGACTGAGACGAGCTGGTCTGGGAAGCTCAGTCCTCACCTCCTTCTACAGGTGTGCAGTGGAGAGCATCCTGTGCTCGAGCATCAACGTGTGGCATGGAGGCTGCACAGCTGCAGAAAGAAAAGCTTTGTAGAGAGTGGTGAAGGCTGCACAGAAGATGTTGGAGTCAGTCTCCCCACCATCACATACACTTCTACCCTGAGGCTGTTAGATTCACGAATCTCTAACCAGGATAATCACTGAGAAAAATCACATGATGTTGCTGCTGATCTATTTCATGTTGCTGCTGATCTATTTCATGTTGCTGTGTTCATGCATGCTCATCTACTCACTCAGACACATGTTAGTGCTGCTGTTCTGCGTGTTGTTTTTATGCTGTCAGTGCTTAGTGTATATTTAGTTGATGTTTTTCTTAGTTCATATCTTAGATGTTATTACCGTTTTTCTTTTACATTTTATTGTTGGATGTAACTGGGACCCTGTGTACATGAGCTCGTTCCACCACATGAACCACATGAGATGCGAGTGACAAATAAATCTCTCTGAATCTCTGAATGTCTGTTTAGTCAAACAAATGATAATTTCCACAACTCCACTACCACAACCAGTGAATGTTTCTGCTCTGTCTGGACATGGCTTACGTGCCATAACTCACAAGACTGCCCAGATACATTTGGTTATATTGGATAATCTTCACGAGGAAGGTGAGTTCCTGATTTTTTCATCCACCTTCTCACTTCTGATTCTGGGTTACCTTTTGTTAAAGAGATGAAATCCTGAGATTAATTGAAATAAAACCCGAGTAAACAATTGGAGTGATTTTTGGCTGGCAAATTATTTATGCACCACTATACCGTTTCCTCTTTTCAAAGCCAAACTACAAGAAAACAGACTTATTCAATGTACCTAAGAAATACCATGATTTATCAGCAGTGTTCAGTAAATCCAGAGCTTTGTCTCTTCCGCCCCATAGACCATATGATTGCGCCATCGACCTGTTACCTGGTGCTCCTTTAACTTCTAGCAGGCTCTATAACCTCTCTGGTCCAGAAAGACACACTATGCAGCAAAACTCTGAAGATTCATTAGCTTTGGGCATTATTCAAACTTCCACTTCACCTTTGGGCGCAGGGTTTATTTTTCGTAAAAAAAAGAAAGACAAGACCCTAAGGCCTTGTATTAATTGTGGTTTCAATCAAATTACAGTTAAAAAGAAATCCCCACTTCCTCTTATTGATTCTGTCTATGAACAACTTCATGCTTCAAAGGTTTTTTCCAAACTGGGCCTCTGCAACGCTTGGTGAGAACTGTGGAGGGGGGCAAGTGAAAGACTGATTTTAAGACCCTTTAAGTCGTTTCAAATATCTGGTCATGCCTTTTGGTCTCACCAGCACCCCTGCAGTTTTTCAGCTTTAGTAAATGATGTTTTGAGATATATTTTTAACACTTGCATTTGTGTATTTAGAAGATATGCTGATTTTCTCCGAGGATCCTGAAAGCCATGAACAACATGTCCACATGGTGACCCAGAAGTTAATGGAAAATCAGTTGTTCAAGAAACCAGAGAAATGCCAATTTGATGTTTCATCTGTGTCTTTTCTTGGATTCATTCTCAAGAGTGTACTGGTGAATACTGACCCAAGAAGATAAAGCCAACATTGAGTGGTCTACTCTCACCTCCTGGAAACATCTACAACATTTTTTGGGCTTTGCAATTTTCTACAAAAAATATCAACCCATTTGCAGTTGACTCTCTCTTTCCTCCAACATAAGGACCCATCCTATCTTCCGCATTTCCCAAATTAAGAAGAAGCTGGAGAGCAAGCTCCAGCAGAACAATATCAGAGAGGTGTGGTCAGGGATGAAACAGATCACAGGCTTCAAGCAGAAGGAGGATCAGAATGATGGAAGCCTGGACAGAGCCAATGAACTGAACACATTCTTCAGTAGGTTCAGTTCAGGAACAAGCTCAGCATCCTCCTCTCTTGCCCACAGCCAAACATACATACCACCCTCCTTTGACCCAAGGCTGTCCTGTCACCTCAAATATTGTATCTACCAACTCATGGACACTTCTTCTACATATTGGTCTTCAACCAAATCAGAAGATGCTGATACCTCCTTTGCCTCCCCCCTCTGCATCTCCAGAAGTCAGGCGAGGAAGCAGCTGGAGAGAATGAACCAGAATAAGGCTGCAGGTCCAGATGGTGTCAGTCCCAGAGTCCTGAAGGTCTGTGCAGAGCAGCTCTGTGGGGTTCTGCAGCACCTCTTCAACCTTAGCCTGACCCAGGAGAAGGTTCCAGTGTTGTGGAAAACATCCTGCCTTGTTCAAGTACCAAAGAAACCTCACCCATCAGTCCTCAATGACTATAGACCTGTTGCCCTGACATCCCACATCATGAAGGTCCTAGAGAGACTTCTGCTGACCCACCTGACTAGACAAACAAGCACATATCAGGACCCACTGCAGTTTGCTTATCAGCGTGGACTTGGAGTTGAAGATGCCATCATACACCTGCTTCACAAACTCACTGTCATCTAGAAAAGGCAGACAGCACTGTGAGAGTAGTGTTCTTTGATTTCTCCAGTGCATTTAACACAATCCAGCCTGATCTGCTTTGTCAGAAACTCCAGAAGACTCAGGTGGAGGCCTCAACAATCACCTGGATCAAAGACTACCTGACGGACAGACCACAGTTTGTGAGACTGAAGGGTTGTGAGTCTAACCAGGTGGTCAGTAGCTCAGGAGCACCACAGGGGCCTGTACTCTCACCATTCCTTTTCACTCTGTACACCTCAGATTTCCAGTATAAAACAGACTCCTGTCATCTGCAGAAATATTCTGATGACTCTGCAGTAGTCGGGTGTATCAGCGATGGACAAGAACCTGAGTACAGGGAACTGGTGGACCACTTTGTGGCATGGTGTGGAAACAATCATCTCATCTTAAATGTGAACAAAACAAAGGAGATGACTGTAGATTTCAGGAGAAACAGGAACAGATCCAACCCTATTTCCATCATGGGAGAAGAAGTGGAGGTGGTGGAGAAGTATAAATACCTTGGTGTTCACCTGGACAACAGACTGGACTGGAGCTGCAACAGTGAAGCATCTACAAGAAGGGACAGAGCAGACTGTACTTCTTGAGGAAGCTGAAGTCCTTCAGTGTTTGCAGCAAGATGCTGCATATCTTCTTTAAGTCTGTTGTAGAGAGCGCTGTCTCTTCTGCCATCATCTGCTGGGGGAGCAGCACCAGAGCAAGTGACTTAAAAAAAATCAACAAGCTCATAAAGAAGGCTGGTTCAGTTCTGGGGACTCGTCTAGAACCTTTGGAGATGATTGTTCAAAGAAGGATTCTTCATCAAATGAAGAACATTATAGACAACCCTCAGCATCCTCTTCATCAGACTGTCATACAACAACAGAGTGTCATACAACAACAGAGTGTCATACAACAACAGACTGTCATACAAC
>NC_056501.1:51213100-51215524 GCF_014905685.2 Nematolebias whitei | reverse complement strand
ACAACAACAGAGTGTCATACAACAACAGACTGTCATACAACAACAGAGTGTCATACAACAACAGACTGTCATACAACAACAGCCTGTCATACAACAACAGAGTGTCTTCAGTCAGAGGCTTCATCAGATCCATTGTAGGTCAGATGCTACAAGAGATCCTTCCTGCCCACAGCATCAGCATCTAGAACAACTCTTTAATGAAACCAGGATGATGAGTTACAACATTTAATTTACCTCTGGGATTAATTAAGTAGTTTTGAATTGAATTGAATTAAGCTCGTGAATGAGAATGATTTATGCTCACCAGCCATCACCCGTCCACACCCCCGGGTCATTGACAACCATCCTGTCTATACTGCTTGACCAATACTGGACGTTTGCTGCCATGGTAGAGGTTTCCAATACATAGTGGATTGGGAGGGATACAGACCTGAGGAGCATCTTGGATTCCAAAATCCTTCATCTTGGACTAAAATCTCATATTGTTCTTCTAGTCAGTCTGAGTCAGAGATTCTTTATTGTCATTCGCACCTCATGTGGTACATGTGGTGGAGCGAAATTATGTACACGGGGTCCCAGTTACATCCAACAATAAAATGTATAAGAAAAACAGTAATAACATCTAAGATATGAACTAAGAAAAACATCAACTAAATATACACTAAGCACTCATAACATAAAACATTGAACATCAGCACAAACATGAACATGAGTCTGTGAGCAGATGTGCACGCATGAACACATCAACATTGAAACAGATCAGCAGCAACATGAAACAGATCAGCAGCAACGTGATGTGATTTTTCACAGTGATTATTCTAGTTAGAGATTCATGAGTCTAACAGCCTCAGGGTAGAAGCTGTTCCTCAGTCTAGTGGTTCTACACTTAGTGCTCCTCAACCTCCTTCCTGAGGGGAGCGGGGCAAAAAGTGTGTGTGCTGGGTGAGTGGGGTCCTTCATGATGCAGGTGGCCCTCTTCCTGCATCTGGAGGTGTAGATGTCTGTGATGGTGGGGAGACTGACTCCAACATCTTCTGTGCAGCCTTCACCACTCTCTGCAAAGCTTTTCTTTCTGCAGCTGTGCAGCCTCCATGCCACACGTTGATGCTGGAGCACAGGATGTGGCATGGAGGCTGCACAGCTGCAGAAAGCAACACCCTATAAGATTGCCGAGTGGTGATCATTGAGGGAGGTAATATAGGATCAATAGTATGACTCTGCTGGACATTTTGTTTGCAGGTAGTGCCAGGTAGAAGGTCCACAACAGGTGATTCCAATCACCTCATCTGCTCTACCCTCATGAAGTCTTGGCTGACTTCAGGTTACCATTGCAGCATTGAGTCACAATGGTGACTCAACCAACAACCCCGGATTAATTCAGATTGTTCAGTTATTTACCTTACCGTTTTCCTTGCAGCCTGGCCCTGACCTCCTTGGTTGGTTCCTTTATCTGACTCTTGGATTCCTTTAGCAAACTCTGATCTACAGTCCTGTAAGACAAACTATTATTCAGACTCTGCACCTGCCTGTTCATTCCTGGCATCTGCTCTACCCACCACTGGATCTTGATCGTCCTCCTGAGCTCTATCCCTGGACCTCCCTCGAAGCCTAAGACCTGAAAAACTAAATAAATGGTAAATGGACTGTACTTATACAGCACCTTTCTATCTAATCAAGACACTCAAGCTCTTTACAACAATCTGTGCCTCATTTACCCGTTCATACAGCTCTATACTAGATCTCTACAAAGATAATTGAACGAACCATTCTAAAGAGACTAATCAGAGCTTTAGATCACATTCATAAACTGATGGGACACATCAGAGGCTGTGAGGGGTTCAGTGTCTTGCCCAGGGACACTTCGACATGTGACTGCTGGTGGAATTGAACCCCCAACCCTACCATTGGAGGGTGATTGCTCTGGCCACTCAGCCACAACTGCCCCTACAAAATGAGCATTATTTCTCTTTTTTTTCTGATAAAGATTGACTTAATGGTTCAAGAAACCTTGTCTTCCCAGTCGTTCCTCTTTTTAGATGTTCTGGTTCAGTCTTTCTGAAACCTGTAAAATAAAAACTCACCTTTTTTACTCTTGTCTCCTGGTCCTTCAGTGGTCAGTTCTGGGTTCTCGTAGTGCTAAACCAAATTAAAATTACACAGATTAACTTTTGTATTTGCACCCAAACGTCTTCTGCTAGATTATGTTTGTCCATTCTGCCATATTAGTTTACCAACACAGACTAGAACCAGTCTACCAGAGGTCAGTCATGTGACTCCAGTCTACCAGAGGTCAGTCATGTGACTCCAGTCTAACAGAGGTCATGTGACTCCAGTCTACCAGAGGTCAGTCATGTGACTCCAGTCTACCAGAGGTCAGTCATGTGACTCCAGTCTACCAGAGGTCAGTCATGTGACTCCAGTCTA
>NC_056501.1:51209810-51213090 GCF_014905685.2 Nematolebias whitei | reverse complement strand
AGGTCAGTCATGTGACTCCAGTCTAACAGAGGTCAGTCATGTGACTCAAGCTTCCATGGTTTTTTTAATAGTTTTCATTTGATACTATTTCTATCTAACATGTGATTCTTGACCTGCCATTGTGTATCTATTCCTACCAAACCCAGCTGGTCGAAGCAGATGGTCCTCTTGTCCTGATCCTGGTTCTGCTAAAGGTTTCTTCCTCATGAGGGAGTTTTTCTTTCCACTGTCGCCTTCATGCTTGTTCAAGATGAGAGTTCAGTGATGGAGTTAAACTCAAAGCTGCTCCTCAGATAAATAATGTTCAATTATTATTTTATATCTGAATGTTTCTGTTCAGGCCCTGAGATGACATCTGTTGTGACTTGGAGCTTTATAAATAAACTGAACTGAAATTAATTTAATTTTTGGTGGATTCATGTGAGCTCTTTGTTTACAGTGAGTGTGTACCCTCATTTTAGGATTGTATATCAATTTATGGTAAAACCTCTGGAGTAAACTCTTTTAAACTGCCCTGTTCTGTGTACTTTACGATAAACGTTTCATGTATTTCATACTTTGCGAGGAGTAGTTTTATTTTTATCTCTAGAAAACCAAAGCCAAAGTTTTTCCTTTCTGAGCTGGTACACTGTGATAGAGTGTTTAGTAAACTAAGGCTATATTTTATTTACTTTAAATCAACATGATTGCAGATTTATGAACATTACTTTTGTGTGTACATTCCCTCTCCAATACACTTCAACACCAAGAAGACCTGGTGTGTGCGTGTGTGTGCGTGTGGCGGGGGCGCGCGTGTGTCAGCGCAAAGCGCGAGACAGCCATGTTCTCCCAGCCTCCTCCAGCCGGTAACCATGACAACAGGATGGCTGGAGACACGGCTCGAGCTCGGTTGAAGCCGGTCTCATTCTTTTCCTCCGAGTCTTGGTCGCGTTTCAACATCGACTTGTCCCGTTCACTGGGGGGGGGTCTCACGCGCACACAGACACCCTCTAAATGAATCCCACGGCCCGGGTGCTGTGTGTGTTCCAGGCTACATTAGCTCCGCTGTCCTGAAGCGACACACCTGTGCGCAGGTGAAGTGTGTGTACACTTTTACTAACGCCATTAAAATAAAACCTTCTTGTGATGACGTCGTCGTCGTAACGTGCATGTTTCATATTTGGGCGGAGAAATGGAGGCGGCGGCGCTGCTAGCTTAAAGCTGAACGTGTCCCGACTCACCGGTGTGTCCCGTCACCGAGCCTCCGGTCAGCGGCGCCTCTCCCTCAGCCTCTCCACGTCCGCAGAAGGTAAGAAATACGATCTAAACGCGGACAAACGGGCTCCTTCTTGTTCGTTTCCTCCTGTCTTTCCCGCTCAGACCGGTGAGCGCGTGCGGAGCTCCGCCGCTGACAGAGCGCGGCTCGCGCGGAGGATGGAGAGGAGTCTCGCGCCTCCGCTGGCAGGCAGGGGCGCGCGGGAGGTCCGGGCTGTAGCGAGTTACTTTTCCTGACTGATGAGTGGCTGAGCACACCTCCTCCTGCTCCTCCTGCTCCTCCTCCTCTCTGCGGAGCCTCAGTGTGTCGGAGCGGCGCGTGAGGACCGGGACGTGCCGCCTGGGCCGGTTGAGATCCTCCAGAGTCCAGAGCAGCAGCATGTCTGTCTGTACCGGACCCTTAAAGAAACAGGCCGGCCATTCTGAGAGGGTTCTGAGAAAACATGAGCAAACAGTATCCTACCTGCTGTAGATGGCGCTGTGAGCCTCAGCTCTGGAGAGTTCCTGTGGACAGGACAGCGCCACTACTGCCATCTTGAAACAGCTGCAATCTCCAAAAATACTGGCTCATGCAAATCACAAATGTTTATTTACAGATAAATATAGGATTGTTTGCAAATAGCCTTTCTTGTGTGCGTCTGTTGAAAATCTCATGAAGTAAGAGCAGGAAGTACAACACGGAACAGCCCCCTGACCTTTATGAAACACAAAATGTCTCAAACTCAACAGATTTACAGACGTTCAGGAAAAAACAAAACAACTGAAAATTCATGAAACTGTCTGAAAGTAATTACTAGATGTGCACGGCTGATTAATTCATGGTGTCGCTCATATTTAAAATGGCCACCGTTATTAGCATGTTATTTATCTGTTGCTAATGAGCAAACATTATTTCTGAATTGTGCACTAAAATACCAGTCTGTGCACTCTTCGTACACCAAAGTAACGACGCTGTTGAAACTACAGACAGATGCACAGCTGCTTTACTGATGTCATATCCTGCATGTGCACATGAATCTGTATGAATCAGTTAACTCTGCCCTCACTAAAAGACCGTTTTATAAACGCAAAGGTTTATAAATTAGCTGCCGAGCTAAACGAGCTCATCAGTGCAGTTTGATGCCAAACTTTCTCCCACCTGAGCAGAGCTCGAAGAGCTGTCTACAGCGAGTAAGTTATTAATAACCTTACCGGAGAACTCCTTTTCAGAATTTCCAGAACACGCCTTTAAGCATAGGACTGAGGCTGTCCTCAGAGGGAGCAGTGTTCTCGTTTTCTCAGCAGATGTTGGAACACACGGAGGAATGTTGTTGGCTCAAACGTTCTGGACGTTCACAGGGAAACAGCCCGGCATGCAGATGATTTACAGACAATCATCTCGTTCCATCCAAGGTCTAAAGTCCTGCAGCTGCCAGGTCCTGGAAGGAGCGTTGGTCCTGCTAAAGTCTGGTTTGGACAGGAATTGGATGTCTGCAGGAAAACATGACCTGTGAAACTGTCAATAAAGGCCGAGTCATGGTTAGAGCCGAGCAGAGTGTGACACAGCATGTTGAAATGTAAGAACTGTGCTTTCCTTCACTGGGGGTTGTCTTCATCTTTGGGGGTTGTCGTCTTGTTTGGGGGTTGTCGTCTTCTTTGGGGGTTGTCTTCTTTGGGGGTTGTCGTCTTCTTTAGTGGTTGTCGTCTTCTTTGGTGGTTGTCGTCTTCTTTGGGGGTTGTCGTCTTCACTGGGGGTTGTCTTCTTCTTTGGGGGTTGTCGTCTTCTTTGGGGGTTGTCGTCTTCTTTGGGGGTTGTTGTCTTCTTTGGGGGTTGTCGTCTTCACTGGGGGTTGTCGTCTTCTTTGGGGGTTGTCTTCTTTGGGGGGTGTCGTCTTCTTTGGTGGTTGTCGTCTTCTTTGGGGGTTGTCGTCTTCTCTGGGGGTTGTCTTCTTCTTTTGGGGTTGTCGTCTTCTTTGGGGGTTGTCGTCTTCTTTGGTGGTTGTCGTCTTCTTTGGGGGTTGTCGTCTTCTTTGGGGGTTGTCTTCTT
>NC_056501.1:51197557-51209710 GCF_014905685.2 Nematolebias whitei | reverse complement strand
TCGTCTTCACTGGGGGTTGTCGTCTTCTTTGGGGGTTGTCGTCTTCACTGGGGGTTGTCTTCTTCTTTGGGGGTTGTCGTCTTCTTTGGGGGTTGTCGTCTTCTTTGGGGGTTCGATGAGTATTTTGTGAGCCTCGCCTGCTGCAGCGTTTTGAAGAGCCCACCTTCTCCACTTTGCGTTCAGCTCCTTCGTGCCTCGTCAGATTCCTCTTTACACAGGCTTCCTCATCTTACGAGTAAATGAATGCATGCTGCTCTGTCAGAGCATGGTCTTTCTGTGCAGCATGCACTTGTCATGTAATGTGGTCGGGCCGAGCTGCGCTGCTTGTTTTAATGTCACGTGGACTTCCTGCCTCGGCCGCCTTTGTTTCATTGAGAGCTTTGTCAGCCTGACACCTTCCTTCCTCTGGAGCTTTGTCCACAGCCGTTCACGACAACTGCATCCTCAAACTCCAGAGGAGACCATGAAGAATGTAATTGAAGCCTGCCGCCCAAGACGTGCACGTGTGCACGGGTTTGTTTGTCTGTCTGTTAGCAAAATATCTGGTAAAGCTCCGAGCAGATTGCATTGAAACGGTCAGAAAGTATCATTAGATGTAACTGATTACCTTTTGGAGTCACAGGTTCAAGGTTCTTTATTGTCATTCACATCACCTGTGGTACACGAGGTGGAACTAAACTGTGAACTCAAGTTACATCCAACAATAGCAACAATATAAACTGTAAATAAAAACTGTAATAACGATCTAATATATAAATACGCTAAACAGGAGTGGTGCAAAACAATATGCTGACCAACAGCAGCAACAACATGAGCGACAAGCCCGAAAACTGTCTGCACTTGTGTCAGTTTAAAGCTCCAGCAGCTCCAGCAGCTCCAGCAGCTGCAGCAGATCCAGCAGCTCCAGCAGCTCCAGCAGCTGCAGCAGCTCCAGCAGCTCCAGCAGCTCCAGCAGATCCAGCAGCTGCAGCAGCTCCAGCAGCTCCAGCAGCTCCAGCAGATCCAGCAGCTGCAGCAGCTCCAGCAGCTCCAGCAGCTCCAGCAGATCCAGCAGCTCCAGCAGCTGCAGCAGCTCCAGCAGCTCCAGCAGCTGCAGCAGCTCCAGCAGCTCCAGCAGCTGCAGCAGCTCCAGCAGCTCCAGCAGCTCCAGCAGCTGCAGCAGCTCCAGCAGCTCCAGCAGCTCCAGCAGCTCCAGCAGCTCCAGCAGCTCCAGCAGCTCCAGCAGCTCCAGCAGCTCCAGCAGCTGCAGCAGCTCCAGCAGCTCCAGCAGCTCCAGCAGCTGCAGCAGCTCCAGCAGCTCCAGCAGCTCCAGCAGTTCCAGCAGCTCCAACAGCTCCAGCAGCTCCAGCAGCTGCAGCAGCTGCAGCAGCTCCAGCAGCTAATATTCCTCACCTTTGTTCACAGCTAAAAGCGTGGTTACTATCAGGCACTGAAGCTTTCCTGTAGGCTTCAGAATATTTCATGGCAGCTCATGTGCACCCAGTCTTTGTTTTAATCCTCTCCAGCGCTCGATTTTCTCCCTCAAAGCTCCTCTTTTTCTGTCGACTCGCCCTCGCAGCATTTAGCTGCTCTGTTCAGGAGCACGAAGACCAGCTGGACTCCTTGACTTCATGGAGCTCCTCCGACTGTTTACATCCAGGGATTATTTTACTAACTCACCGTCAGGACTGTAGGTGAACTCATCAGCGTTTGAATGGGAACAAGAGACTAGATGTTGGCAACAAAACATGGCTCTGCTGATTTGACTCATTTATACAACGCTACATTTGGTAGTGAATGAAGCGTATTTAGTGATTAGGATACAAATATTTTTAAAAAATCAAATCAATACAAAATTTGTTTTGAGGGCTATTATGGATTTGCAGATATTGAGCTAACATTTTGGGGGTGGCAGTAGCCAAGAGTCATTCTAACACATCTTTCAAGATCTTACATGTGATTGAGAATAAAATTATTTTTCTTTAGATTTGACCAAAACTGCTGTGCCTCTGTCATTTATCATGAGATCATAGTTTTAAATTCTGACATGAAACACAGAGGACGGTAAATCCTTCAAGTAATACGAGACCTTTACTTTGTTTGAAAGATGGTTTCATGTTCTGGTCAGGTTTAGAAACTATAACTACTTAAGTTTTAAAGAGTTACTGGGAGAGATCATATTTCTCCAGTTTTAGCTTCTCTCCATTGGCTCCCTGTCAAATCCAGAATATAATTCAAAATCTTACTTCTAACCTACAAAGCTCTCAACAACCTAGCTCCATCTTATATTACAGATCTTATAGTTCCATATTTTACTAACAGAGCACTTTGCTCTCAGACTGCAGGTTTACTTGTGGTTCCTAAAGATTTACAAAATAGGAGGAACCAACTTCCAGTTTCTGCCCATGAGGCTGACACATTGTCCAGTTTTAAGACTGGGATTAGGACTTTCCTTTTTGGTAAATCCTATAGTTAGGGTTGACTTGGGTTTCCTGAAGGGTTAAGGGTTACCCTTAGTTATGTTGCAATAGGCTTAGACTGCTGGAGGACAATTTGACCCCATCTCCTCACTCTGCTCTACTCCACCTGTTAATAATTGTAATTATTTCTATCTTAACATTTTTTTTGTGTGGTTTTTTATTTTCCCTCCTATAGGAACCACACCTGTACCTGTCACACTGTGTGTGTTTTTGTCTTCCCTCCTATAGAAACCACACTTGGACCTGTCACACTGTGTGTGTTTTTGTCTTCCCTCCTATAGGAACCACACCTGGACCTGTCACACTGTGTGTGTTTTTGTCTTCCCTCCTATAGAAACCACACTTGGACCTGTCACACTGTGTGTGTTTTTGTCTTCCCTCCTATAGGAACCACACCTGGACCTGTCACACTGTGTGTGTTTTTGTCTTCCCTCCTATAGAAACCACACCTGGACCTGTCACACTGTGTGTGTTTTTGTCTTCACTCCTATAGAAACCACACCTGGACCTGTCACACTGTGTGTGTTTTTGTCTTCACTCCTATAGAAACCACACCTGGACCTGTCACACTGTGTGTGTCTCTCCTTCCTGTCCTCTCAACCAGCTGGTCGAATCAGCTCGTCCTGAGCCTGGTTCTGCTGTAGGTTCCTTTTTGTTAAAAGGAGTTTTTTCTTTCCACTGTCTCTTCTGTGCTTGCTCAGAGAGAGAACTTTACTAATTGTCGTTTCTATGTATATGATGTTTCTGTTCAGTGCTCTGACACAACTGTGTGTGACTTGGTGCCATATAAATAAACTGATCTGAATTAAGACTAAATTCTCTTCCAGTCCAGGAAAAAGTCTTTATGTTATTTCCTTTATGTTATTTCTTGAGCCAGTTGACTAAACGTGATATTGTTCTTCAGGGTGTCTTTGAATAAAATAACTAAAGACAAGCTATTCATCACTTATTTACGGAGTAGTTGATGTAGCTCAGGATCTGGTTTCCAGTTGCCGACCCGGGGGCAACTGGCAATATTCACTCTGTCCATGAGAGAGCTGTAATTACATGAAAGCAAAAAGAGAAATGTCACCGATTAAATCTACAGAACACAATGTGAGCTGCAGAATGAAGGTGAACATTCATTTTAACATGACGTTTTCCATAAAACCTCCATCAGTTCACAGTCATCTGTATCTTATACACTCTGCGTGTGCGTGTGTGCACGTGTGTGTGTGTGTGTGTGCGTGCATGTGCGTGTGTGCGTGTGGTGTCAGCATTGTTTCAAATATACATTAAACACTTCCTGTCATGAACAGACAGCAGCAGGGCTCAGCTGTTTTCTGCTGGAATATTAAAGTGATCATTCAGATGTTTTGTAGTGGGGTTCTGTGAAAGAGGTGACAGACAGTTATTATCTTACCTGTTGCAGATAGGTCTTTGAATGACCTCAGTTTGGAGAAAAACTATATGTAATGAAGTGAAACCACTCTGCTGTGGCAGAGACACAGATCTACAGAAAGTTGAAACGGGGCAAACCAAACAGTTACACAACCACTGTTTGAGTCCTGGACTCTAATCTGCAGTGAGCTGCTTTATCTGTGCAAGCTGAGCTCACGTGCACATCCTTCTCCTTGCCCTCCCTCCTGAGGGTTGTTGGTAACTTGAATTTTACACTTTGCTGTTTGAACAGAGAAAGCTCATTTGAATGAGAAGCAAAAAAAATCTTGAATAACATAAAGTTGTTTTAGTTTGAACCTACTCCTGGATTACTCAATTTACGTATAATCTGGTAATCTGGAGCACTTCCTGCTGGAATATTACATTTATGCCCAAACAACTTTGTAATGCAAAACTGATGGCAGTGTAAAGGTTTTACGGGCTGTTTTGCAACACTAATGATTTAGAAAAAAATCAGATTTGAAAAGTTGATTTTAAAGAACAGCATCCATTTTGGTTTTGTCTTAACTCGGGCAGTCAGAAGGATAGAGATTAAAGTATCACGTCATGAATGTTGAATTTATTTTCAAATGTCAGAAATGGGTTTTAACTTTAATCTGAGCTGCCACTTTCAGTTTGTTCCTGTAGTGGCCTGTGGTAGAAGCACGGCGCAGTAAAGATGTTTTCACGTGTTCTTTATAGTTTCTGTCTCTAGAACTAAAAAATAAAATAAAAAGAGCAGATGCTTGAGCTTACAACCTTTGTCTTGAAACACAGCAGTGAAGACTACTGGCAGGCCGTAGACTGAGGAAGTCCTCTGGATGTGGGACTGGTCCAGATGACATGATTTAACCTTTGTTGTTGTATCGAGCGTCTCAGGTCTCTCTTTAAAAGAGTCCTCGAGGCTCACTGGGATTTACCGTCTAAATAAAGGTAGAATGAGTGCTGACTTTGAAATGTTTGATTTGTGTACAACTCTTGTCGTAGTGGGGGCTAACCTAGCTGCGTAAAAACACTTTGAGCTAAGAACCCCTCAGCAGAAACAGAAAAGATGCAAAAACTGGATTTATGTTGAAAAAGACAGAAAGCAGAGGTCGTGCTCGTCCTCTGAAGGGAACAGGATCTGAGTTCACAGGTTTGTACGTTCGGTTGTTCATTCGATTTTGCTAACACTTTTTTCCTTTGCAGTATTTCTTCATTCGAAGGTTCCAAGAAGACGGAGGATGATTCTGAAGGCCCAGGGACAGTAAGTGCAGACGAAGGCTCGTGGCTCCCGGACAGAGCATGGAGGAGCTCAGGTTCAGAGATCCAGCAGGACAAAACCTGAGGACTGAGATCGAAGAGGATCTCCAGGATGTCTGGAGACATTTACAGGAAGCATTGTTCATTAAAACTTCACTCAAACTCATGAAGGAAGAGAACATGCCAGAAGAGGTTTGGCTGGAACGTTCATTGTGTAAAGCCCAACAAAGCATGGCCCGTTGGTCAGCACAACACTGAACTGCTGAGCTGTCAGGACAGAGCCCCCCAGCACAGAAAACCAGTCTCCTGCCCACCTGCAGAACAAAAGGGCTACAAAACCCTCACATTGCCCGTGACAAACACAGCTAACTGCGATTTCCATCACATTTTCATGTTAAATTAGCATATTCACTACCCGCTGGTCACAATCCTCAGTTTTCAGACCCACTGGCAGGCACGGAGCTCGGATATATTTAAATTAAGAATTTATTCAATAACAAAAACAAAGGCTGGCGAGCAGCGAGCGCAACAGAGCAGCTCCTCAGACACAGAAGAGGACTGTCTGTGCATAAATGACCGGACGGTGTGAGGGCCAGTAAGGCAGAGGTGAGTAATGAGAGCGCCTGGGACGGTGCTGATTAGAGACAGGTGAGTGGTTAGAGACCGGAGAGGCACCTGAGGAGGGAGAGGAGAGTGACCGAAGACACAGAGTCAAAAACAACAGAACAGAAGAAACAAATGTAAAGAAAAGAGACACGGACCCTGTGACCGCAGCCTGACGTAGTTCTTGGTGTTCACATTTTACTATTTTATTTGGCATAAAGTTTTATAAATCAGTGTTTACTTGTATAAAGGGGTGGCTGTGGCTCAGTGGTTCGAGCAGTCGTCCTCCAATGCAAGAGTTGGGGGTTCAAATCCACCAGCAGTCACGTGTTGAAGTGTCCCTGAGCAAGACACTGAACCCTCGCTGCCTCTGATGTGTCCCATCGGTGTCTGAATGTGATAACGCTCTGATTGGTCTTTCTATAGATCTAGTATAGAGCTGTGTGAATGGGTAGATGAGGCACAGATTGTTGAGCTTTGAGTGTTTGGGTCAGATAGAAAGGTGACGTATAAGTACAGAGCATTTACCATAAAGCAAGGCATGGTTATATTTACAGTATATTTCAAGATAATCAAATTATGTCAATAATCTTTTTATAACTGCAGCCTTCTAAACTGTGATGCAGTGAACTGCCTAAATCTTTCCCGCGCTAGATGATAGCTCATTAATCTGGTTAAAATGAAACTCCCTTCCTCCAAACTGAGGCCGTTCAAATAGTGACCTACAACAGGTAAGATACTAACTGTTCACAACCTCTCCCACTCCAAAAGATCTGAACTAGCCCTTTAATGATGCTCAGGAGCTTGAAAGCATCTCTTCAAGCGTGTGATGTTTCCCAGTTTGAAGAGGATGGGTGTGGCGATGTGCAGCGATCGATAGCACATTAGAAAGAAACAGATAAGGGAGAGTGACCAAAAACAGATAAGAACGAAAGACGGTGAGAAAAGAGGAGCTGAACAAAAGAAGCTGTCTGTGAGTTTGAAGGGGAGGAGAAGGTTAGGGAGGCGAGGTAGACCCAGGTGAGGGGGGGGTGGGTATTTAAGGAGAACGATGAAGAGGAGGAGGGGAGGAGGTCTGAAGATGACAAAGAGAGATCAGACTATGCACCCACTGACCACAGAGAGAGTGGTGGAAATAGTTTGGGGGGGGGGGGCCCACTGAAGAAGCAACGTCAATCCTAATTATTAATTCATTAACCTGCCTGTCCCCTTCCCCCTTCCTAACCACAAGCAGCCCCATCCTCTGAGTCCCATGAGAGGAGAGGGATGGACGGGTGGAGGAAGGGAGAGGTGTGTCTGTAAGTGACATCTGCCGTGATGGAGGCGACGAGTTGGGAGCGCTGCAGACCCTGATGGGACAACCACCGGGAGGAGGAGGAGGAGGAGCACAGCTAACAGCTTGCCTTTTGGTTCACTCAGGAGACTGATCTGTAATAGTGCACATAAGTTTATTAATGAGTGTGCATGTGCTCCATCATGCATGTGCTCGTCCACATGTGTGTGTTTTTGTGAACTGAAAGTGAAGGCTTCAGGAGTCATAAATCAGTATACTGAAGTATTAAGACTGTGGGAGCAACCAAAGCTAAGAGGGAGGTGTCAGACAGATTGATAGTTTGAGTCTTCAGCTGTGTGGGTCTGCAGGTCACACGCACACACACACACACACGCACACACACAGGAAAGATGGAACAGAGCTGCAGACTCAGGTGGATCTAAGCAGAGAAATCCTCCAAACAAGCATTGATCCACTGAGTTTACAGTGCCAGCTCCGTCTGCCACTGCCCGCTAAACAACAGGGCGCTCTCTGAGACAGCTGGGGAGCACACACACACACACACACACACACACACACACACAGATAAATCACTGTGTGCACAAATCAGTCACAGACAGTGACAGGGTCAGGTCTCTGATTTTCCTTGTAGCAAGTCGTAAAAGTGTAACCGATGCTAACAGCTAGTCCTCACAGGGTAAAGACCACAGTCTGCAGTCCTAAACATCCCTAATCTCAAAAATCTGCGCTGAAGTTTCTGTGCTGAATGAGTCTGCTGTGCTGAAATTTACAGAAAAAGCAGAACAGTAGCATAATAAGAGCAAGCTGCTATTAAAAAGCCAAAATTAGCAAAGCGCTAGTTTAAAGAAGCAAAAGGATAGCTAAAAGTTTAGGGAATAAAAGGTAACTAAAAACAAAAATTGGCAAAAGGTTAAATCTAAAAGTAGATTAAGGGTAACTAAAACCTTTATGACAAAAGGCTAGTCAAAAGTATAAAAAATGCTCAAAAGCTAGAAATGGCTAAAAGGTCAACGAACAGCTAAAGCATTAAAGGCTAGGTATCCAAAGGTCAAAGGTATCAAAAGATTGGCTCAAAGTAGTAATGGCTTGCTAGAAGCTAATGGCATTATAATGAACAAAAGTGTAAATGCAACACTTTAGTTTTTGCGACATGAGGCATTGCGCTGTGATAAAACTGCACCTGTAATAATCGTGATGTCTAATCAGCATCTTGGTGTGCCACACCTGTGAGGTGGATGGATTATCTCAGCAAAGGCAAAGTGCTCACCGACACAGATTTACACACATTTGTGAATATTGAGAGAAAATGTTGGAATATTTAATTATCCTGTTATCTCATTAATTAAATAAGCCACACAGAGAATGTGAGAAGATCTTTTCAACCCAGGTGTACTTCTTGCAAGAGGTGCAGCATTGGAAACAGGCTTACAACGACGACGGTACATCGAAGGTCCGGTAACAAGGTCTGCCCACAGACAGAGTTCGGAAAAGCTTAAAAGCCGTTATCAGACAGAGGCGAGGTCAACTCAACCTCTGCTTCACAGCTCACAGTCGTTGAAGGCATCAGAAGTTATCAGGCTCCTCTCTGAGAAGACAAAAATACTCTCTTCAGTTCACACGCATGGTTCTAATTTAATATTAGTAAGTGAAAACATCCATGACCTTTACATAAAGACCCCCTACAGAAAAGTCCTTTAGTGTGCAAAGAAAAATTCTTAGATCTTTGATTTCAGCTCATGAAAAATGGGAGCAAAAACAAAAGTGTTGCATTTATAGTTTTGTTCAGTGTAGAATGGTAGCTAAAAGCTAAAATATATAGCATTAGGCTAGTAACAAGCTGAAAGTTGCAAAGGAAATAGAGAAAACTGGAGCAAGTATGCTGCAGGAGCTTTCAAAGAGAGCAACCACTTGAACAAAACTGAAGAGATGCTGATGTATTTCAGCAGGAAAATATTTGTTTTAAAGTTAAATATGTGGACAAAGGCATGCAGTGGTGTAGTATTTTACAACTTTCTTGGGGAAAGGAGGGTGGTAAAACCTGAGTATTTAGTTTAATCTACATATCACTGTCAGTGACGGTCACCATCAGTGACGTGGATTTGTACGACAGCGTGAAGCCTGTCAGAGAACCCACTGGACTCTGACAGAATCAGGACAAAGACCAACCCGGCCTCACTTTTCTCCATGTTGGATGTCTTTATTTTGTTGTGCATCATTATGCTGGACTCCTGTGATTCCCTGGAGCACCTCATCAGATCTCATTACCCCCAACCAGCAGCAGGGACACAGCATGTGTGTACAGTGTGTCTGAAAACATAATATTCTGCGTGTGTGGTTCTCAACTGGATCACAGACATGAAACAGTTACAATGACACGAACAATCCTGCAGGAAACACGTTCTCCACAGTCCACCCAGAGAAATGATGACAAGAACACACTCCCTCCACCAGCTCTGATTCGTGGACTCCGTCTGTGTTTGTGTTCACACACGTCTGCTCGTGTGTGTGTGTGGGGGGGTGGGGGGGGGGATGAGGGGGATGAGGCAGACCAACAGAGAAAACAGAGGCGACCTTGCCAGCATGGTGACAAAATGCACCATGTGTGTTGCAGAAATGGTGTGTGTCTGCTGGGCCTCCCGCTCAACAGACAGACTGGTCGTCATGGCAACAGTGCCACACTCATCCCCGGTGTGCCAAGTTATAAATCTGGACGTCACGTGAAAATATGGAGGGATGGCTCTGCCTGGACTCAGAAGACAAATGAGAGGGTTCAGGTGGAAGAGGAGTGACATGCGGTCCGTCTGATGACGAGCTGTGGAGAAATCCCTTCAGCCTCATCTTTTGGTAACATTGTGCAACATTACTCTTTCACCTGGTCAGTGTCACCTGTGCTGCTGCAGGGTTTTTTAGAAATAGGCTAAAAAGTTCTACAGACATTGGATTTCATTATCAGGAGGCCAAACACGTGACCTGACAGATCATTAAACACGCTGACTACATCTTTTAAAAAGTGATGATTTATGAAAAGTATGATTGCTCCCCCAGGGGTAATTAATGCTACTTCACCGTCTACTGACTGCTTCGTTTAGTTCATCATGTAATCAGTGAAGAAGCTCTCCTGTAAAACCCACACTTAAAGGGACAATTCAGATCATTGGAAGTGGGTTTCTGTTAAAAGGTTATGAACAACAAATATCTTACCTGTTATAGATTAGTTTTTAAACAGCATCCTTCTTCATCCTTGGAGAATTAGTTAAATTTTGCTAGATTGATGAGTTAGCACCTAATCTGAGCAGCATTAAGACTAAAGTAGCTTACTGCCGTTTAAAATAAATTCACACAAACACTTTTGTGAACATTTACATCACTGGTAATTTCACATTACACCGTCATTCTGACAAAAACTATTTGATATTGTGTATTTTACTGGAAGTGACCACAATGCACAGGAAGTGCTATAGCTAGCTGTTACTGCTGCTATGAGGTCTTGCAAATAAAATCAACATCTAAGTTAGTAACACATGTAAAACTGAAAAAAGAAGTCCAGTACAGGTCCCTCTTGTAAATGAGTCCCGTGGCTCAATGAAGCTATCCTTTATAAATAAAGGTTGAATGAAAAAAGTTAACCAAAAAAGTCCATGCTCAATAATCCAGGTATACAATCCAACAATTTTCAGTCAGGTCATCTGCACAGTTTCTTTTTTTGCTGAAACGTTTCGCCTTCGGTCCGGAAGGCTTCATCAGTCACGGAAACACACAACAAAACTGATTCTTCCCCCAACAGCTTACTCTAAAGTGGAACAAACCAGCTATGTTGGTGCTAAAATGGTGTCTTTGGCATGCCCCCTCCTCTGGTGCCGGTCCTCTTCCTCGTCTGCAGTCATATCAAACTGGTTCAAAAACAAAAAAGTAAAGTCTTTCAGTTCAAAAGGACTTCGGACTTGATGTGAGACGTCCTCACTTTGGACTGGACTTGGGTCTTGGGTGGAATGACGATACTGTCACAAATCACGTCCCATAGATTATATTTTCTGTCACCCTGATCAACCTTTAATGTTTGCAATAGATCTTTTCTGTAAGTTTCATTTATTCTGTCTGCTCAGGTAATGTTTATTTATACATGTGCATTTTGGTTTGTCTTCTTTGCATGCTGGTAGAGGGCGACGTCACGGTTGTTTGGTTGTTTAGTTTTGTCTTCACTGCAGCCAGCAGCAGCTGATTAGAGCTCAACTGGCTGCACCTGTCACTCTCACCCTTTAAAAGTTTCACTCTTCCTTCTCTTCGGTGTCCGGTAGTTGAAAACAGTTCACTGTAAGTAGATACCTCGCGTTCATGACCCTGCCTTGTTTCCCCATAGCCTTAGGGTGCATTCACATCAGTCCTGTTTAGTCCGCTTTAATCGAACTCTAGCTCATTTTCCTAGAAAGTCCGATTCGTTTAGGGAGGTGTGAATGCACCATCGAACTCTGTCACGGAACAAAAAGGTGAACTCTGGCCCGGGCTAAAGCCTAGGTCTCGGTCCGGTAGAAGAGAACTCCAGCACGGTTCGAGTACAGTGTGAATGTAAACAGACCGGGCCCCACTCCACAAGCAAGAAGTGGAGTACAGCGCAGGACAAACAAACACACATTTCTCTTACCTAATATGGAGCCGTCAGCTGCCTTGTGTGAAGAACAACACTCTCCATGGTCTTCTGTCTCATCTTCTGCCAGAAGAATATGTCTTGTCTTGCCGGGGCGTTCACGCTTTGTCAGACCCACAAGACAGGCTCTAGAGCAATGTGGATATCCTATCTGGGCCTTCCTGAAAGCAGAGAAGAAACCCAAACAGGACTCCAGTCAGCCAACAGGTGAAAAGGAGGAACCCAGACCCAGACCAGTGGTCATTCCAGATGTTGAGGGAGTATCAGAGAAACTGAGACGTTTATTTTCTAAACATAACGTCCCAGTGGCTTTTAAACCCCAAAATACATTAAAGACTGGTTCATCCCAAAGATCCAGTCCCCCGGCACAAACAGAGTAATATTGTGTATGTTGTTCAGTGTCAGGAGGGTGATCAGTCTTACATCGGGGAAACTAAACAGCCACTGGCCAAAAGGATGGCCCAGCACAGAAGATCAACATCATCAGGCCAGGA
>NC_056501.1:51196472-51197457 GCF_014905685.2 Nematolebias whitei | reverse complement strand
AAAACACTAGAAGCTAAAAGACACAAAACACTAGAAGCTAAAAAAAAACTAACACGAGAAGCTAAAAGACACAAAACACTAGAAGCTAAAAAAATAACACCAACTAGAAGCTAAAAGAGACAGAACACTAACTATAAGCTAAAAGAAACAAAAAAGGAGAAGCTAAAAGACACAAAACACTAGAAGCTAAAAGAAACAAAACACTAGAGGCTAAAAGAAACAAAACACTAACTATAAACTAAAACAAACAAAACATAATAAGCTGAAAGAAACAGAACACTAGAATCAAAAGAAACATAACACCAACTAGAAGCTAAAAGAGACAGAACACTAACAATAAGCTAAAAGAAACAAAACACGAGAAATTAAAGACACATAACACTAGAGGCTAAAAAAATAACACCAACTAGAAGATAAAAGAGACAGAACACTAACTATAAGCTAAAAGAAACAAAAACGGAGAAGCTAAAAGACACAAAACACTAGAGGCTAAAAGAAACAAATCTCTAGAAGCTAAAAGACAAAAAAATCTAGAGGCTAAAAGAAACAAAACACTAGAAGCTAAAAGACACAAAAATCTAGAGGCTAAAAGAAACAAAACACTAGAAGCTAAAAGACACAAAAATCTAGAGGCTAAAAGAAACAAAACACTAGAAGCTAAAAGACACAAAACACTAGAAGCTAAAAGACACAAAAAACTAGAGGCTAAAAGACACAAAACACTAGAAGCTAAAAGACACAAAAATCTAGAGGCTAAAAGATACAAAAAACTAGAGGCTAAAACAAACAAAACACTAACTATAAGCTAAAACAAACAAAAGACTAACTATAAGCTAAAAGAAACAAAACACGAGAAGCTAAAAGACACAAAACACTAGAAGCTAAAAGAAACAAAACACTAGAGGCTAAAAGACACAAAACACTAGAAGCTAAAAGACACAAAAAACTAGAGGCTAAAACAAACAAAACACTAACTATAAGCTAA
>NC_056501.1:51195268-51196372 GCF_014905685.2 Nematolebias whitei | reverse complement strand
TAGAAGCTAAAAGAAACAAAACACTAGAATCAAAAGAAACAAAACACTAGAAGCTAAAAGAAACAAAACACTAGAATCAAAAGAAACAAAACACTAGAAGCTAAAAGAAACAAAACACTAGAATCAAAAGAAACAAAACACCAACTAGAAGCTAAAAGAGACAGAACACTAACAATAAGCTAAAAGAAACAAAACACGAGAAATTAAAGACACATAACACTAGAGGCTAAAAAAATAACACCAACTAGAAGCTAAAAGAGACAGAACACTAACTATAAGCTAAAAGAAACAAAAATGGAGAAGCTAAAAAACACAAAACACTACAAGCTAAAAGAAACAAAACATGAGAAGCTAAAAGAAACAAAAAACTGGAGGCTAAAAGAAACAAATCTCTAGAAGCTAAAAGACACAAAAATCTAGAGGCTAAAAGAAACAAAACACTAGAAGCTAAAAGACACAAAACACTAGAAGCTAAAAGACACAAAACACTAGAGGCTAAAAGAAACAAAACTCTAAGAGCTAAATTACACAAAACACTAGAAGCTAAAAGACACAAAAAACTAGAGGCTAAAAGAAAGAAAACACTAGAAGCTAAACGACACAAAAAACTAGAGGCTAAAAGATACAAAACTCTAGAAGCTAAAAGAAACAAAAAACTAGAGGCTAAAACAAACAAAACACTAACTATAAGCTAAAACAAACAAAAGACTAACTATAAGCTAAAAGAAACAAAACACGAGAAGCTAAAAGACACAAAACACTAGAGGCTAAAAGACACAAAACACTAGAAGCTAAAAGACACAAAAAACTAGAGGCTAAAAGAAACAAAACACTAGAAGCTAAAAGAAACAAAACAATAGAAGCTAAAAGACACAAAACACTAGATGATAAAAGAAACAAAACAGTAACTATAAGCTAAAACAAACAAACACTATAAGCTGAAAGAAACAGAACACTAGAAGCAAAAGAAACAAAACACTAGCAGCTAAAAAAATAACAAAACACTAACTATAAGCTAAAAGAAACAAAATACGAGAAACTAAAAGACACAAAACAATAGAGGCTAAAAGACACAAAACACTAGAAGCTAAAAGACACAAAAAA
>NC_056501.1:51193939-51195168 GCF_014905685.2 Nematolebias whitei | reverse complement strand
GCTAAAAGAAACAAAACACTAGAAGATAAAATACACAAAAAACTAGAGGCTAAAAGAAACAAAACACGAGAAGCTAAAAGACACAAAAAACTAGAGGCTAAAAGAAACAAAACACTAGAAGCTAAAAGAAACAAAACACTAGAAGATAAAATACACAAAAAACTAGAGGCTAAAAGAAACAAAACACGAGAAGCTAAAAGAAACAAAACTCTAGAAGATAAAAGACACAAAATACTGGAAGCTAAAAAAAACCCCAAAACACGAGAAGCTAATAGACACAAAAAACTAGAGGCTAAAAGAAATAAAACTCTAGAAGCTAAAAGAAACAAAACACTAGAAGCTAAAAGAAACAAAACACTAACTATAAGCTAAAACAAACAGAACACTAGAAGCTAAAAGAAAGAAATAACTAAGTTAAACTTAAACAGAACACTAGAAGCTGAAAGAAACAGAACACCAACTAGAAGCTAAAAGAGACAGAACATGAGAAGCTAAAAGACACAAAAAACTAGAGGCTAAAAGAAACAAAACACTAGAAGCTAAAAGACACAAAAAACTAGAGGCTAAAAGAAACAAAACACTAGAAGCTAAAAGAAACAAAACAGTAGAAGCTAAAAGAAACAAAACACTAGAAGCTAAAAGAAACGAAACAGTAGAAGCTTAAAGAAACAAAACACTAAAAGCTAAAAAAAAAACATGAGAACCTAAAAGACACAAAACATTAGAAGCTAAAAAAATAATACCAACTAGAAGCTAAAAGAGACAGAACACTAACTATAAGCTAAAAGAAACAAAACACGAGAAGCTAAAAGACACAAAACACTAGAAGCTAAAAGAAACAGAACACTAACTAGAAGCTAAAAGAGACAGAACACTAACTAGAAGCTAAAAGAGACAGAACACTAACTAGAAGCTAAAAGAAACAGAACACTAGCTAGAAGCTAAAAGAGACAGATAACTAACTAGAAGCTAAATGAGACACATCACTAACTAGAAGCTAAAAGAGACAGATCACTAACTAGAAGCTAAAAAAGACAGATCACTAACTAGAAGCTAAAAGAGACAGAACACTAAGTAGAAGCTAAAAGAAACAGAACACTATCTAGAAGCTAAAAGAGACAGAACACTAACTAGAAGGTAAAAGAGAAAGAACATTAACTAGAAGCTAAAAGAAACAGAACACTAACTAGAAGCTAAAAGAGACAGAACACAAACTAGAAGCTAAAAGA
>NC_056501.1:51192754-51193839 GCF_014905685.2 Nematolebias whitei | reverse complement strand
AGAAGCTAAAAGAAACAAAACATTAACTAGAAGCTAAAAGAGACAGAACACTAACTAGATGCTAAAAGAGACAGAACACTAACTAGAAGCTAAAAGAGACAGAACACTAACTAGAAGCTAAAAGAGACAGAACACTAACTAGAAGCTAAAAGAAACAAAACATTAACTAGAAGCTAAAAGAAACAAAACATTAACTAGAAGCTAAAAGAGACAGATTACTAACTAGAAGCTAAAAACGCAGAACAATTTTAGCTAAAAAAAAAAAAACACTGGAAGGTAAAAGAAAGAAAACACTAGAACATAAAAGCAGACCATTAACTAGAAGCTAATGCAGCTAAAAGTAGCCAATGTGACACTGCTTCCTGTTGTTGTTTACCTCCTCTAAGCTGGCCCTGCACATACAGCTTAATGTTAACTAGCCTGCTTCTCCTTGATGACGTCTCGTGTCCTTCAACTAAATATTATCTAGGCAAGACGTCCCTCGTCCCTCTGAGCCACCTGTCCAGTCAACGTTCTTTCTGTGAGTTTCTAAACGTTGTCAACCCAAGCGCCTGGTGATCAGCAGCTCAGCAGCCACGAGAAGTGTTCCACTACGACGAGACTTTCTCTCTGGGCTTTAACCTCCTGGGATCAGCAAACGCCCAAACCAAACAGCTAAAGTTCAGCAGACGTTGTAAACATGATGTGAGAACGTTCAGCATGTTTCTTACACATTTAAGAACATGCTTTGACATGACGTCTGGTCCTGTAAGTATGAGACCGAACCAGACTGTGCTGTTCACAGAGCTGAACCCACCATCAACAACTTCACGTGTCAAAGGTCAAGAGTCACCCTTTGACCTTTGTGTCACCAAAATACTACCTGAGGGCCAGATGAGCGTGAGCTCCCCCCGCCTGCGAGAAGCTGCTGTGTTTGTGTGTGGGAGTAGCCTGATCCGAGGATGGATACCAGAGGTGCAGCCGCCTCATAGAGGCTGCCTCATGAAGCTGTTGCACGTTCCCCACGCAGGAGACGCAGCCATGGAGGGGGCACAACTTTTCAGTGTCTGAGCGGAGGCAGGCTTCAACGGCCGGCTCCTGGGGGG
>NC_056501.1:51182233-51192654 GCF_014905685.2 Nematolebias whitei | reverse complement strand
TAAAATCGTCAGTCAGCGGGCACAGGGCAAGCAAGATCCTTCAGAAGGCACAGACCCAGCTGCTGAATGAACGGGTGAGACAGACCAATTTTACTAGTGAGGCCTTGAAGGCCAAAGAAGATCACATTAAACAGAAACTAACAACGTGTCTAGATCAGACCACACTTCAGCAAGTGTTGGACTGTACAGATCAGGCACGCTTAGCACAGCATGTCAAGAACAAGACTTGACAACAAAACAAGTTTAACCTACTAATAACTCATCAAAACCACTTCTTAGAAAAATTGCAGGTTTATTTAATTTTAAGTGCTTTGGAGTAAAATAACACTGAAATGGCCTGGCTCTTGTATCTGTTACAAAATAAGCACATTAAGTAACTAACTAAAAAGGCATTTACTTAGATTATTCATGCATTGGGGTAAATCCTACGAATTGGTGCCCATTCATTTGAAAAAGTGTGCTTATAACAGTACTGTTGATTGAACCCAGAGCTAAAAAAGTGTGTGAACTCACTGCTCACTTAAATACAAATATTTACCTGTTAAAAACTCTAAAGTTGGCAACTGTTTAACCAGATAAGTGCTGGACATTGAATAACCATGGCAGATGTGACAGAAAAGGATATTACTCCTTGTGAGGAGACGGATTGGTTGGAGAGGGCGTTAACGCTGCTAACAGAATCCTTAAATCCATATAGTGAACAGGTGGACAGCATGAACTCAAAAGAGTTATTGGACGAGCTGAAGGATGTTACAGAGGGTGTGATCTCTACAGCCAGAACAAAGTCAAGCTATGACCAGTTGGCTAAGTTAGCACTCTTATTACCTTACCATACCATACCAATTTATTTATAGAGCACTTAAAACAGCAACAAGGCCAACCAAAGTGCTGTACAAGAGAAAACAAACATGTACAGCGGACAGGAAAACATAAAATAGAAATACAGATACAAATAGCAGCAGAAGCTAACTAAAATGGCCAACAGTGTAGAGTACAGACAGGACCAAAACAAATCACACCGTGTTAAAGGCAAGAGAATAGAAGTGGGTCTTCAAGCGAGACTTAAAGACTGAGAGTGTGGGAGCCTGCCGGACACTCAGTGGCAACTCATTCCACAGTCGTGGACCTGCAACAGAGAAAGCCCTGTCACCTCTGAGCTTACGACGGGTTTCTGGGACTGAGAGAAGCATCTGGTCTGCTGACCTCAGAGAGCGCGGTGGGACATATGGCTGCAGAAGATCAGTGAGATAGGATGGGGCGGAACTGTTCAGTGATTTAAAAACATACATGAGAATTTTGAATTGGATCCGAAGGTGAATGGGTAGCCAGTGCAGGGAGGCCAAAACTGGCGTGATGTGCTCTCTATAGCCTGTACCAGTTAAAAATCGGGCTGCAGCATTTTGGACCAGTTGTAGACGTGAAATGGAGGACTGACTGATTCCAAACAGAAGTGAATTGCAGTAATCAAGCCTAGATGTTATGAAGGTGTGGATCACTGTCTCAAGGTTCTTTTTGGAGAGTATAGGCTTCAGCTTAGACAGCCGTCTCAGCTGAAAAAAACAGGATTTGACTATCATGTTTACGTGACTGTTGAGTTTTAAGGACGGGTCCATTATCACCCCCAGATTAGTGACCTTTAGTTTCTCTAGCGGGGCTAGGGAGAAAAGGTCAATGTCATGGTTCATGAGTGAGCCACTGGGATGGAACAGCATGACTTCAGACTTCTTCTCATTGAAGCTTAAGAAGTTTAAAGCCATCCAGTCCCGGATGTCAGCCAGGCAATCAAGAAGAGGCTGAATAGAGCGTGTGCCTCTGTGCCTCAGGGGGAATTAAATTTGGCAATCATCGGCGTAGAAGTGAAAGGGTATGTTGTGTTTGCGGAAGATAGCACCTAGTGGCAGCAGGTATAAAGAAAAGAGAAGGGGACCGAGGATGGACCCCTGCGGTACCCCCCACTGGAGCGCTGTCGATGCCGAACTAAAATCTTTGATATTAACACAGAAGGTCCTGTCAGAGAGGTAGGACCCAAACCATTTAAGGGCTGACCCTGTGATGCCCACCCACTGCTCCAGTCTAGAAATGAGGATCTTGTGGTCGATGGTGTCAAAAGCAGATGTAAGGTCCAATAGAACAAGCAGCACAGAATCACCTGCGTCTGTGGATATGAAAATGTCATTAAAAACCTTGAGTAGAGCAGTTTCAGTGCTATGGAGAGATTTGAAGCCAGATTGGAATAACTCAAGGATAGCGTGATCCCCCAAAAACTGTTTCAACTGAGACAGACCCACCATTCAAATTTAAATTTGAATGTGATAACTGTTCTATATGTAACGAACCTGAAACAACAGAACATTTATTTTATTTCTGTCATTCTGTGAACACATTATGGAAATCCCTTCACGATCTCCTGACCATCAAATCTATGAACATGGACTCCTTCTCCGTTCAGAATATATTATATGGATATGTATCTGAAAATAAAAAAGATGAATACTTTGTCAATAACATTATCATAATATTGAAATTCTATATACAAAAATGCAGATATGGCAAGTCTAAACCATTATGGTCTGTATTCACCTCGCTCAGATAATAAAGCCCTCTGACAAATTATTTTAGTAATTATGTAGATTCTTAGATAAATAGTTAGTTGTTTAATTTACTGTACTATATTATTTGCAAACTCTCAAATAGTATTATTACCTAATTTTAAGTTTATGATGGTTGATATGATAATTTGTTTAAGAATATGTTGACCTTAGGAGGTATGATTGTAGATATTTGTATATGTTTATATGTATCATTGTAATTTGAGATTGTCATTTGTTGTTCTATTTGTGTTCTTTTGTTCTGTATGTTCAATAAAGTTAAAATTAAAAAGTCATGGAGCAGCTGAGGGGACGGCATGACAAAACCAGCAAACTCACCCCTGCTTGTGTTCCTGAGTGCAGACAGCATGATGGGAAAGGCAGCATTGAGGTAAACATTCAATAATTTGCACGCTGTCTGAGACTGTTTATGTTCTCCTGCATGTGAAGTCAAATTATGTTCACATTAACTCCCACAACATAAATATGCAAAGATGGCGCTCACAGTGACTTAAAGTGAATCTCTGAGAACTGGGAAAACAAGTTTGATGTTACGGGGGACAGAAGTCAGGGGAGCATTGTCACCTTCTTGGAAATTGCTTCACAAAACCGGTTTTTAAAAAATGAAACTAGATTAACCAGCTTGGAGAAGGAAATGAGTCCAATGTTTCCAAGGATCACATTCTGAGGAGAGTTTGCTCACAGCAAGCCTGAGACTGAAGCTTGAAGTTCAGTCTCCAGTTAAAGATGGAGGCAAATACAAGATGATGCAAGCCATGGTGTGGCTGCAACCAAAACAAAGTTTCTCTCAGTGTTGGGTAAAAGCCTGATTGTTTAGGTTCTGTTAGCACTGGGTGGGGGAGATGACTCTCAGCTACTACCACACCATGTTTCAGCTCAGCATCTATAAGAATGGCAGAGTGAAACCATTCGTGTGGTTCTACACTCGATTCGCTGTGGCGGCCGACTTTAGTCAGGTGGGCTCCAGAAGTTAATCACATGTACACCATCCAGTGATTCATGAAATGTTTGGCTAACAGAGTAGACTAACAATTAATGGCAAAGTTTTTAACAAAATCTTGTACGAGCTGTTTGTGCTTAGAGAATAAGTTGAGTATAACTGTCAGCTACTACCACCTTAAAGTATAGCTCAAAATCTATAAATCTGACAGAGTTGTAGCAACTTTTGTGCTGGCTAGTGGTTAGCTGTGACGGCCATCTTGAAAAAAGTTTTCGAGAAGATTGAGGTTTTTTTAATCTGGCCACTGGTTTAGAGGATATTTTGCTAACAGACTGACACACACAGACAGGCAATTGCAGTGGTAAATGGTAAATGGACTGTACTTCTATCGTGCCTTTCTAACTTATTTTAAGACACGCAAAGCTCTTTACAACAATCTGTGCCTCATTTACCCGTTCATACAGCTCTATACTAGATCTGTACAAAGATAACTGAACAAGTTATTCTAATGAGACTAATCAGTGATTTATCACATTCATACACCGATGGGACACACATCAGAGGCAATGAGGGGTTCAGTGTCTTGCCCAGGGACACTTCAACATGTGACTGCTGGTGGATTCGAACCCCCAACATGACATTGGAGGACGACTGCCCTAACCACTGAGCCAAAGACGCCCCCCAGTGCGTCAAAGACCGGTGATTATAACAAAATATTGTATGTGAATGTGTTTATTAGTTTTTTAAGTGAATTTCCATATAATAAACTGGAAATGTAGAAGAGAAAAATCAGTACTAATCAAATTTGTAAATTTTTTTAAGTCAAGTAATAATTGACTCAGCTAAACCAAACACACCGAGTGCGATGCGTTCATGACTCTGACACCTGCTCCAAATGTCAGGTCAGGATCTGTTACAGCGCAAACTGTCACAACAAGTGTTTACATTCATAGGAAATAAGACATATTTCTTCAAATAAATTAATGGTTAAAGCTGTCAAGTTTGTTTTTAAACATTAAAAATCTGCTTTTGTTCAATGACACAGCAGCAAAGTCATTTTTTTTAAATATTCATAAAGTTAATTCAGTTACAACCAAAACCTGACTGTCATCGTTTTGTAAATATTAATGTTTAGACATGAGCTTCAAGCAATAATTCAAGAAATTTATTTAGAACATTTTAAATATTGTCATACTGTACATTTGTTGTTCTCTTTCCTTTATGAAATGCAAAGATTTGTTTTTCTAAACTATATTTTGTAAATGGGAATACAAAACAACACATACAAACAAACTGAGGGGAGTTGCACATATAAACATACACAGATAAATAAGAAAAATATTAATAATTGCAATAAAAAGCAGCAAAAGAAACAAACCAAGTCACAATAGAGTCTTTATAATTCTCTCTGCTATTTGATTATTGGAAAATTCAGCTGAATGCATATTTTACTTAAACTCAGTCAGAAAACCAAGAGCTTGTTTTCTTTTGTAAAATTGAATTTCAAACTGCTCCTGGTTGATCAACATGTTAATGAAGATATCCTGATGCATGCTCAATAATCCAGGTAGAAAAATCCAAAAAAGTTCAATCTGGTCCTCTGGACATTCAAAAATTAGCACAGCATGTCAAGTCCAAGACTCGACAACAAAACAAGTTTAACTTACTAATAACTCATCAACACCATCACTATTCCAATAACAACACATTCAGTGTAGGACAACACTCCAGTAGTCAATTACATGCCAGGGAGACAGAAAAGTGGGTGAAGAATTTATCTGACAGACAGCTCACCCAGCCAGAGACAGAGATTCTTGCCAGGGGACTGAACTTTGCGGTTGCACCAAGTACAATTCCTCTGGAGGAGATGATCACAGCCACAGAATCAGCCATCCACAACAACAAAATGAAAGAGGGTGAAGCAGAACAGCTCAGAATCAAAGTTTCAGCCTGCCTCAGCAATGCCAAACCACCACCTTCCAACATCAGTAGAGAGGAGAGGGATGCACTCACCACTCTTAGCAAGGACAAAAACATCATCATTCTCCCAGCAGACAAAGGAAGGTGCACAGTGACTTTGAACCAGAAAGACTATCATGAGAAAGTTATGACACTCCTTAGTGACGTAAACACTTATGAACCTCTGAAAAGAGATCCAGGAAGTGGCTACAAGAAGAAATTGATAGATTGCCTGAAAAATTTGGAGCAGGTCAAGGCTATTGACCGTTTTCTGTACCACAGACTGTACCCAGGGGAGGCCACACCTAGTCTGTATGGTTTACCTAAAATCCACAAACAAGGTGTACCTTTAAGACCTATTGTTAGCATGATTAACTCTGTCACTTACAATGTTTCCAAATATCTGGCGTCTGTACTCATCCCTTTAGTTGGCAGCTCAGAACACCACATACAGAACACCATGGACTTTGTGGATAAGGTGAGGGATGTCATCATGGAGACTGATGAAACAATGGTCTCTTTTGATGTCACATCACTCTTTACGTGCATTCCTGTTGATGATGCAGTAGAGGTGGTCAGTTTAAGATTAAAATCAGACACCACTCTGAGCAGCAGGACCACGCTTTCCACAGAACAACTGTGTCAACTCTTGAAACTGTGCCTGCAGTCAACCTACTTCACATATGGGGAGCAATATTATAGGCAGAAACATGGGTGTGCTATGGGGTCTCCAGTTTCTCCTATTGTTGCCAACCTGTACATGGAGGAGGTAGAAAAGAGAGCCTTGACGTCCTTTTCAGGGACACCACCAAGTCATTGGTTCAGGTATGTTGACGACACCTGGGTTAAAATTAAATCTCAGGAAGTCCAACATTTTACTGACCACATCAACTCTGTGGATAAATACATCAAGTTCACACGAGAAGATGTAAAAAATGACAAGTTGGCTTTCTTGGACTGTGAGGTCTCAGTCTCGGATAGAGGACATTTGCAAACTGAGGTGTACCACAAACCCACCCACACAGACCAGTATTTGCAGTTTGACTCCCATCACCCTTTGGAGCACAAGTTAGGAGTCATCAGGACTCTGTACCACAGAGCAGACAGCGTCCCCACTAGCTCAGGAGCCAGGCAGAAGGAGAAATCCCACACAAGACAGGCTCTAGAGCAATGTGGATATCCTAACTGGGCCTTCCTGAAAGAAGAAACCCAAACAGGACTCCAGTCAGCCATCAGGTGAAAAGGAGGAACCCAGACCCAGACCAGTGGTCATTCCATATGTTGAGGGAGTATCAGAGAAACTGAGACGTTTATTTTCTAAACATAACGTCCCAGTGGCTTTTAAACCCCAAAATACATTACGGCAAAGACTGGTTCATCCCAAAGATCCAGTCCCCCGGCACAAAGAGAGTAATGTTGTGTATGTTGTTCAGTGTCAGGAGGGTGATCAGTCTTACATCGGGGAAACTAAACAGCCACTGGCCAAAAGGATGGACCAGCACAGAAGATCAACATCATCAGGCCAGGACTCTGAGGTCTACACCCATCTCCAGGCCAGCGGTCACTCTTTCAGGGATGAAGATGTTCATATCCTGGACAGAGAGGAACGATGGTTTGAGAGAGGAGTAAAGGAGGCCATCTTTGTGAAAAGAAATCGTCCATCATTAAACAGGGGTGGAGCCTCCGGGTTCAACTGTCCCCCTCTTACAATGCTGTGATTGCTAGTATCACTCAGCCCTCTGTGAACAGTAAACAGCCATCAGGTGCTAATGATCCTTTGTTAGGCTGATGGTCCTTCTTGAGCATGTGATCAGCTGGTTCTGGTTGTCAGCAGCAAAACTGGTTGATCCACTCTGAGAAGGTGCTATTTAAGAGACTGAGCTGAATACAGCACCTCAGACTGAAGAAGTCTTTCAGACGAAAGACGAAACGTTTCTACATTTTTATTTGTTTGTTTGTTTGTTTTTTGAATGTCCAGAGGACCAGACTTAACGTTTTTAGATGTTTCTACCTGGATTACTGAGCAGCATCAGGATATGTTAATGCAGAATTCCTCACTGTTGACAAAGACGGCTGCAGAGACGCGTCCGTCCAACAGAGGGCGCTGTGGGACTGAACGCCACGTTAATCCCTTCCACGTGGATTCAGACACATTCGCACATGAGAACAAAAAGTTTGTCGGTGCTGGGACTTTCCTGAGGTGTGTCTCATACCGGAACATGTGAGAAGCAGTCACATGACAGATTGAATGATAATTTCCTCACTGATGGAAAATGTTGCCCTGCAGTGATGGTTGCTCACAATCTGAGGATGAAGTTTAAAATATCCTCACTTGATCACATTAGTTGCATTTTATGGACCTGGAGTGGCTGGAGTCATGTTTAGAGTCATGTAGTGGGGTTTAAATCCCAAACTGTGAGGTCGGCCCAATTTCTGTAACTGTTCAAATAAACAAAACTGTGAGGGGGGTGTAAGTGTGAGTGTGGTCATCCGTGGGTGACCTGACCGTCAGGTTGTTGCCCTGATACCACTGACAGATTATCAGGTCCACAAACAGCTGCCTGGTCTCACAGAAACCTCTTTTTAGAGGAAACTGATCCACCGACGCAGCAGCTGCAGTTTCATGTGACGTCATGCCAAACACAGAGGACTCCAATGCACTGGTCATGTGATGCTTATAATCCAGCATATTTCTAATCCAAAATGGTTTTTAGCGACAGCTTACTTTGATTTTTGTTTTCAACAAGGTGAAAACACTGAAATTTTTATTTTAATTATAACTAGTCATAAGTTTCTTCTAATGCAAATTCAGCATGAAAGTTAGTTTTGGATTGTATCTGATGTTCAACCCTTCAATTTGAACTGGAGAGCATTAACAGAGAGAAAGTGTATATATGTGTGTAGATATATACTTTGTAGATCAGATATAGTGTAACGATGCCTGGCTGTGCAGTCTCTATTTTAGGGGGGGTCAGAGAGAAAGTCCCACGTCGGACCTCTTGTTTGCAAAAGTTTGAAAGCTTTAGATAACACAACATTCAATATGACCTCATCAACTTTCAGGTGAAAGTCAGCTGGAAAAATATGTTAAAAAACTACTCAAAACTAAACTGTACTCCTGTAAAAACTGTGAAAGATATCCAAAGGCCAGGTCAGACATTTACAATCCAACTTTTTGTTTAAACTTTGAATAATGTTTTTACAGTGAAGTTGGAGCTCAAACAGGGACTTTTTCACCAAACCCTGTTGATTTCCATTTGACCTGCTTCTTGTATCATTTTATATATATATATCATTTTATTATTTTGTTTAGTTTTATTTTGAAGCTGCACAACAACAGGCATAACAATTTTTGACCATAATGAGTGTTTTGGTGCTTTTCAGCCCCCTTTCTTAGGATTTATTATAAACAGAAAGTTTTAACCAGACACTAGAGCAAACTTTCAGGCCCGCCTAACTCAGAGTCGACTCCATCTACTTCCTGTAAACGTTCACTGAAGGTCTCACCTTCCTGACACTGACAGCTCGGCACAAACCCTCAGATACAGCGGTGGGATGTTGTCAGAGAGGATTCCTCAAAAGAATGCGCCTGGCGTTTCACTGGAACTCATCGGCCTCGTTAGATGTCCGAGTGGAGCGAACACAAAACAATGATGCTGCCAGAAACAGTCAACAACCGGCTGACGGAAAGCTGCAGGTTTCCTTCCCCCCATGAGCTGTGGTAACGGTGTCCAGCAAACATGACAGGACTTCCTTTAGGAAAACTAAAACAGATTAAAATAATGAAAGTGCCAATCCTGCTTTTGCAAGCAAAGTTCAAACCAGGGGTCTGCAACTTTGTGATAAAGTCATTTAAGAGCTTTCGCTCAATAAAATGTGTCCAGAGCTTGAAAACCTGCTACAACCAGGATTATCAAGTGGTGGCCTGCAGGCTGCTTCAAGTTGGTTAGAGTTTTTTACTTCTTGGAGTTTTTCTACAGGTTAATCTCACTGAGTCACAATGGCTCATTTTCAAGAGAAACCTGTTTTAGACCGACAACATATAGACAACAGAAAACAATAAACAACAATAAAAAGCTATTAAATTGAAAAAGTTATAAAAACACTGTTATTGTTAGCAGCATGGTCCTGTTAGAAAAATTATCCTGTTAGCAGTGTGGTTCTGTTAGTAGCATGGTCCTGTTAGAAGCATGGTTCTGTTAGAAGCATGATCCTGTTAGCAGCATGATCCTGTTAGCAGTGTGGTTCTGTTAGTAGCATGGTCTTGTTAGCCGCATGGTCCTGTTAGCAGCATGATCCTGGAAGCAGTGTGGTTCTGTTAGTAGCATGGTCCTGTTAGAAGCATGATCCTGTTAGCAGCATGATCCTGTTAGCAGTGTGGTTCTGTTAGTAGCATGGTCTTGTTAGCCGCATGGTCCTGTTAGCAGCATGATCCTGTTAGCAGCAAGATCCTGTTAGCAGTGTGGTTCTGTTTGTAGCATGGTCCTGTTAGAAGCATGGTCCTGTTAGAAGCATGATCCTGTCAGCAGTGTGGTTCTGTTAGTAGCATGTTCTTGTTAGCAGCATGGACCTGTTAGCAGCATGATCCTGTTAGCAGTGTGGTTCTGTTAGTAGCATGGTCTTGTTAGAAGCATGGTCCTGTTAGCAGCATGATCCTGTTAGCAGGGTGGTTCTGTTAGTAGCATGGTCTTGTTAGCAGCATGGTCCTGTTAGCAGCATGATCCTGTTAGCAGTGTGGTTTTGTTAGCAGCATGGTCCTGTTAGAAGCATGGTTCTGTTAGAAGCATGATCCTGTTAGCAGCATGATCCTGTTAGCAGTGTGGTTCTGTTAGCAGCATGGTCTTGTTAGGAGCATAGTTCTGTTATCAGCATGATCCTGTTAGCAGCATGGTTCTGTTAGTAGCATCATCCTG
>NC_056501.1:51181791-51182223 GCF_014905685.2 Nematolebias whitei | reverse complement strand
CTGTTAGCAGCATGGTTCTGTTAGTAGCATCATCCTGTTAGCAGCATGATCCTGTAGCAGGGTGGTTTTGTTAGCAGCATGGTCTTGTTAGGAGCATAGTTCTGTTAGCGGCATGATCCTGTTAGCAGCATGGATTTGTTAGTAGCATCATCCTGTTAGTAGCATGGTCTTGTTTGCAGTGTGGTCCTTTTAGAAGCATGGTCCTGTTAGAAGCATGATCCTGTTAGCAGTGTGGTTCTGTTAGCAGCATGGTCTTGTTAGCAGCATGGTCCTGTTAGTAGCATGGTTTTGTTAGCAGCATGCTCTATTTAGCAGCGTGGTCCAGTTAATAACATGATCCTGTTAGTAGCATGGCCCATTTAGCAGTGTTGTCCAGTTAGCAGCATGGTCCAGTTAGCAGTGTGGTCCATTTAGCAGTGTGGTCCAGTTAGC
>NC_056501.1:51178930-51181781 GCF_014905685.2 Nematolebias whitei | reverse complement strand
GTTAGCAGTGTGGTCCATTTAGCAGTGTGGTCCAGTTAGCAGCGTGGTCTCGTTAGCAGCGTGATCCTGTTAGTAGCATGGTCTTGTTTGCAGTGTGGTCCTTTTAGAAGCATGGTCCTGTTAGAAGCATGATCCTGTTAGCAGTGTGGTTCTGTTAGCAGCACGGTCTTGTTAGCAGCATGATCCTGTTAGTAGCATGGTTTTGTTAGCAGCATGATCCTTTTAGCAGCGTGGTCCAGTTAATAACATGATCCTGTTAGTAGCTTGGCCCATTTAGCAGTGTGGTCCAGTTAGCAGCGTGGTCCAGTTAGCAGTGTGGTCCATTTAGCAGTGTGGTCCATTTAGCAGTGTGGTCCAGTTAGCAGTGTGAACCATTTAGCAGTGTGGTCCAGTTAGCAGCATGGTTCTGTTAGCAGTGTGGTCCATTTAGCAGCATGGTTCTTTTTGCAGTGTGGTCCATTTAGCAGTGTGGTCCAATTAGAAGTGTTGTCCAGTTAGCAGTGTGGTCCAGTTAGCAGTGTAGTCCAGTTAGCAGCGTGGTCCATTTAGCAGTGTGGTCCAGTTAGCAGTGTGGTCCAGTTAGTAGCATGGTCCAGTTAGCAGTATGGTCCAGTTAGCAGTGTGGTCCCGTTAGCAGTGTGGTACAGTTAGCAGTGTGGTCCAGTTAGCAGTGTGGTCCAGTTAGCAGCTTGGTCCAGTTAGCAGTGTGGTCCAGTTAGCAGTGTGGTCCATTTAGCAGTGTGTTCCAGTTAGCAGTGTGGTCCAGTTAGCAGTGTGGTCCAGTTAGCAGTGTGGTCCATTTGGCAGTGTGGTCCACTTAGCAGCATGGTCTCGTTAGCAGTGTGGTCGAGTTAGCAGTGTGGTCCATTTAGCAGTGTGGTCCAGTTAGCTGCATGGTCTCGTTAGCAGCCTGGTCTCATTAGCAGCATGGTCCAGTTAGCAGCATGGTCCAGTTAGCAGTGTGGTCTAGTTAGCAGCGTGGACTCGTTAGCAGTGTGGTCCAGTTAGCAGTGTGGTCCTGTTAGAAGCATGATCCTGTTAGTAGCATGATCCTGTTAGCAGTGTCGTTCTGTTAGTAGCATGGTCCTGTTAGAAGCATGATCCTGTTAGCAGCATCATCCTGTTAGCAGCATGATCCTGTTAGCAGTGTGGTTCTGTTAGCAGCATGGTCTTGTTAGGAGCATATTTCTGTTAGCAGCATGATCCTGTTAGCAGCATGGTTCTGTTAGTAGCATCATCCTGTTAGCAGCATGATCCTGTAACAGTGTGGTTTTGTTAGCAGCAAGGTCTTGTAGGGAGCATAGTGCTGTTAGCAGCATGATCTTGTTAGCAGCATGGTTCTGTTAGTAGCATCATTCTGTTAGCAGCATGATCCTGTAGCAGGGTGGTTTTGTTAGCAGCATGGTCTTGTTAGGAGCATAGTTCTGTTAGTAGCGTCATCCTGTTAGCAGCATGGTCTTGTTTGCAGTGTGGTCCTGTTAGCAGTGTGGTCATTTAGCAGTGTGGTCCAGTTAGCAGCGTGGTCCAGTTAGCACTGTAGTCCAGTTAGCAGTGTGGTCCAGTTAGCAGTGTCGTCCAGTTAGCAGTGTGGTCCATTTAGCAGTGTGGTCCAGTTAGCAGCAAGGTCTCGTTAGCAGTGTGGTCCAGTTAGCAGTGTGGTCCAGTTAGCAGTGTGGTCCATTTGGCAGTGCGGTCCACTTAGCAGCATGGTCTCGTTAGCAGCGTGGTCCAGTTAGCAGTGTGGTCGAGTTAGCAGTGTGGTCCATTTAGCAGTGTGGTCCAGTTAGCTGTGTGGTCTCGTTAGCAGCCTGGTCTCATTAGCATCGTGGTCCAGTTAGCAGCGTGGTCCAGTTAGCAGTGTGGTCCAGTTAGCAGCGTGGTCTCGTTAGCAGTGTGGTTTAGTTAGCAGTGTGGTCTAGTTAGCAGTGTGGTCTAGCTAGCAGTGCGGTCCAGTTAGCAGTGCGGTCTATTTAGAAGATATTTTCCGCAATGCAGAAAACCAAGGTGGCCTTGAAGAAGTCAGGTCACACTCTCACCTCCATCCTTTGGAGAAAATATTTAAATATTCCACTTTGAAGCAATAAAACATCAATTTAAAATGCACCCAAAAATTAGGTGATTTTATTGTGTTGTGAATTATTGAATTTTTTTAATTAAAATTAAAAAAAAAAAATAATTTGACTTTGTTTTATTTGTCTAATTCATATTGTTATCAAATGTACTCACAGTATTTTATTATAAACAGCTAG
This sequence comes from Nematolebias whitei, assembly GCF_014905685.2. Lineage (NCBI taxonomy): Eukaryota > Metazoa > Chordata > Actinopteri > Cyprinodontiformes > Rivulidae > Nematolebias > Nematolebias whitei. The sequence continues at coordinate 51,179,532 of NC_056501.1, read as the reverse complement.
TCCTAAAATAATCCAATAATAATCCAAGCTAAATCTGATCTGCACCTTTTGTTAGTATTATTATTTGTTAGTAGCATTATTATAGTTGCATTATTATAGTAGTATTATTATAGTAGTATTATCATAGTATTATTATTATTATTATAGTAGCATTATTATAGTAGTATTATTATAGTAGTATTATCATAGTATTTTTATCATAATAGTATTATTATAGTAGTATTATTGTAGTAGTATTATCATAGTATTATTATTATTATTATAGTAGCATTATTATAGTAGTAATATTATAGTAGTATTATTATAGTAGTCTTATTATAGTAGTATTATCATAGTAGCATTATTATAGTAGCATTATTATAGTAGTATTATTATAGAAGTAGTATTATAGTAGCATTATTATAGTAGTATTATCATAGTAGCATTATTATAGTAGCATTTTTATAGTAGCATTATTATAGTAGTATTATTATAGTAGCATTATTATAGTAGTGTTATCATAGTAGTATTATTATAGTAGCATTATTATAGTAGCATTATTATAGTAGCATTATTATAGTAGCATTATTATAGTAGCATTATTATACTAGTATTATTATAGT
>NC_056501.1:51166790-51178920 GCF_014905685.2 Nematolebias whitei | reverse complement strand
AGTAGTATTATTATAGTAGCATTATTATAGTAGTATTATTATAGTAGCATTATTATAGTAGTATTATCATAGTAGTATTATCATAGTAGTATTATTATATTAGTATTATTATATTAGTATTATTATTTACTCTTGTAAATGAGTCAGGCTCAATGGGATTAACTTGTATAAATAAATGTTGAATGAATTTTCCAGAAAATTGACAACAAATCTGCTAAAACTAGTCTTTTCTGTTGTGGTTGTAAAAATCAAATAAATTAAATTTCACATTTGTTTTGGTCAAAGCTTAAGGGCCCCAGATGTGGCCCCAGAGGCAGATTCCAGAGCCCTGGTTTTAGCAAAGGTATTGTGTGTTTGTGCTCAGAGTATGAGCTGGACATGAGTGTCAGCTACTACCACATCAATATTTAGCTCAATGTCTGTAAGATTGACTGTTAGAGTCATTTCTGTGTTTTCTAAAGGTGCTTAGCTGTGGCAGCCATCTTGAGTCAGGTTGACCCCAAAAGGTAATCAGTTGTAGATGAACATCCACTGATGACCTGTGAGGGTTTTAGTTTTAATCTGTTCTGTGAACTGTGAGATATTTTGCTAACAGACAGAGTTTGTTTTGCAAACACCGTCAGCGTTAACTAGTTCCTGCAGAAATGTAAAGGTGCCTCCGACAGCGAGGGAACAGGGCTGACGTGTCACCATCTTGGTGTTTTTCTCACAGCACTGCAGCAAAGACGACTGGGGGTAAGGAGGAAGAGGAGGAGAGAGGAAGGTGAATGCAGCGATGTCAGGCCGTCCCACTCCTTTGAGTACAAATAGAGCAGAGAGAAGAGCAGAGAGAAGAGCAGAGAGAAGAGCAGAGAAGAGCTGAGCTGCGTACCACCAGCTGCTGACGACACACGGGATGCTCCCGGCTGGCAGCCTCTGTAAGTCCTCTCTCCTGTCCCTCCTGTCTGTCCCTGCTGGTCTTTGTCCTCTGCTCCTCGGCCCGTCGGCTCTCCTCTCTGCTGCTCTCAGACAGACGGAGTTTGTTGGACTGACACTGTTCAAACTTTTCTCTCAGTGTGCCGTGCACACGTCTTTCCCTCCTCCTCTTCTTCTGCACTTATTTACACGTTGGATGTCAGATGTGGGAGTGAATGCGCCTGATGTGTCCTCTCTGATCAACGTCTGCACCACTTGTCTCGGATCATTTTTATCTCCTGCTGGCTCGTTGAGGTCCAGGTGAACAACTGGAGGAGCCTGAGCTGTGCGTGTGAAACTGGATGTTTGCTCACGAACCTTCACATCAGACCTGGTTTGTTTGTTCTCAGGTGGGTCAGAAGGTTCGAGTGCTCCCACAGAATGAAGCAACGACTGAAGCAGGCTTCGCTCGTGGAGTCAACCAGGCGTCAGCTGAAGCATACATCACCTGTTGCCTGTGACGTCATCTCGCAGTTTTGATCAAACCATGAAAATAACACGTTGCAACAGCTCACGCTCTGAACGTGTGTGGTGAATGACCCTCAGCTACTACCACCAGATCTGAGCTCACACTGTGCCGAAGCTCAGTTCTGTGTTGGAGGAGGATGAGCTACCGCAGACGTCGACTCTACACCTTGAAGCAAAGCTCTCGCTCCATGTGCTGTGCTCTGAGTATGTGTTGGGGATGACTCTCAGCTACTACCAACCTAATCTGAGCTCAGGATCTGTAAACTGACTGAGTTTAGCTGTTTTCGTTTCGGCGGCAGCAGGTGATAACTCTGCAACAAAGTTTCTGCTCCTTTGATTAGAAACCAAACGGTTGTATTTAATGGATGGGAGCACATTAGTTCCTGAAGTTGTGACGGTGGACGTTGCTCAAACTGCACTGGCTCTCACTGAGCAACACAAACGCTGCACATTTTTCAAAAAGTGCCTGCAAGGCGGAGACTGCTTTTATTTACACCCAGGGCCGTTTTCTGGTATTTTTTAGCTCAGCAGCTTCCCTGTTGGCTCACGACTCGGAGCATGAAGGTCATGTGGGTTTGATAAGGTGAAGAAAAACAAGCGTGTCTGTAAAAAATTGACCAGGCTATTGAAACGTCTGTTACTCATAGATAGTGTGGAGTCATTAGCTCCCCGCCCTGTGAGCGACATGCTGAACTGTTCCAGGGTTTAAAAAGGCCTTCTTGACGCAGACAGCACCAGAACATTTGGGCCCACTGATGAATGGAGAGGGTCAAAACAAAACACTCGATCTAATCTCACTGTCTTTCTAAAAACCACAGCCGGAGCCTCCACGCCACGCTACACAGGGTGACCTCCTCCAGCAGCCAGGAGTGGGCCTGATCCAAGAGGGAACCCGACCCCGAGCTGAGCAGGAAGACAAGCGATCATGCCTCACAGCTGAGACGACCTCGTTGGACCGAGCTGGACACAAACGCCCCCGAGGCAAGATGCTGGCTCAAATCCTGGAGGACATGTGGGTGGAACCAGAGGTGCTGGAAGCCCTCAGTGAGGAGCAGAAGAGGATCCTCTTCCTGAAGATGAGGGAGGAACAGGTACGCCGCTGGAGAGAGCGGGAGGAGAAGGAGGGGAGAGAAGGACAAGACAACGCCAGACCCGAGAAAGGTACAGTACGACGCCGATGTCACCTTTCAGGTTTAACTGGCAAGAGGAACTGGTCCGAGTCCAAGAACCCAAGTGAACGGTGTAAATGGTGGGAATGAAAACTGGAGTTCAGCTCAACCCAGTTCATTTGTAGAGCACTAAATGACAAGAGAAGTCGTGTCAGGGCAACCCTCACACGCACAAAACGTCCGTTAATAACATTATTTATTAGATTCAACATCGCTGAACAGGGTTTTCTGCCAAACATGAGTTTGACTTGGAAAGTGACTCAAGACGTTTGTTACAGGAAAACACTAAAAGACAAATCTTTTAAATTCATCATATTTAGTTGATTAGTGATTCTAAGTGTTTCGAACCACAGAGGACGTATACCTGAAAGGCTCTTTGAGCACGATGACTGATGTCAACACCAACCGTGTAGCTCCAGCACTGAATGGTTCATGAACCGACGCGCTGACGTAGTTTTCTGGTCACAGGCGTTCAGGGCTTACAAGAACGGGCAGTAATAACTTAAATAATAACTTAAATGATAACTTAAATAATAACTTAAATGATAACTTAAATGATAACTTAAATAATAACTTAAATGATAACTTAAATAATAACTTAAATAATAACTTAAATAATAACTTAAATAATAACTTAAATAATAACTTAAATAATAACTTAAATGATAACTTAAATAATAACTTAAATGATAACTTAAATAATAACTTAAATGATAACTTAAATAATAACTTAAATAATAACTTAAATAATAACTTAAATAATAACTTAAATGATAACTTAAATAATAACTTAAATAATAACTTAAATAATAACTTAAATAATAACAAATGATAACTTAAATAATAACTTAAATAATAACTTAAATGATAACTTAAATAATAACTTAAATAATAACTTAAATAATAACTTAAATGATAACTTAAATGATAACTTAAATAATAACTTAAATGATAACTGAAACGCATGAACCTGTCAAAAAGTGAGCGCAGCATGAAACGAGTCTCAGTTACTGCATTAACCGACAGTTTGTCCATAACCAACAGCCTCTGGTCAGTTCTTTAAGTTATGCTTTAAAAGAAATACAACGTTAAAAGTTAAATCTCAGAAGTAGCCTAGCCATGTGAACCGTAACGACTATGACCAGTTTAACATCGTTTCACATTCATGATTTTACATTTAGTAAAATTACTTTCTTGTCAGTTGCATTTGACAACAAATATCCTCTATTTTCTCATTTTCATAGTGTTCTGTTTCCTAATTGTAAAGTTTTTTCTACTTAGACAGAAAACGGACAGAATGATAGACTGCTACTAATTAAAGGGAATTACAGTCACATGTGATTAAATTAATTTTAAAAGCTTATGTCAATGACAAGGTGAAGAAACAGGGAAACGACAAGCTTAATTTTACTCTCTAAAGAAAATATGTGGATTAGATTTAATGAAGTTATTTAAAATATTCTTTTAAAATCCAAAGTTTATTTCTTTTTTGATTCTATGCGACAAATGTAACCGTTTCTCTTTGCGTCTTTATGCTAACCTAAGCTAGCATGCTACTACTCTAGCTGCTTGGTTCTGTATTTAAACAAGAATAGTTTTACATTTATTGTGTTTAAAACACTTTACTGAGATGTATTGTTTATTTTTCTATGGAATTCTCATGACAAAAGTAGTATTTTTATTTTTCTCGTCTTTATACTAAGCTATATCAACATGCTGCTAACTTGCTTTGATTTGTTAGCTAAACAGAATTAGTTATGTGTCTATGGTTTAAATAATCTGCTGTAACATTTATGCACATTTCATTGGTTTGGTAGGGCAGCCATTTTGTAGCGGTGACATGTTACGCTAGTCCTTGAAACTTGTCACTGGTTCTGGAAAAGTTACTCAAGTTGTACCTGCACAAATAGACCACAATGCATTGCGGCTCCAGGCTAGTGCTAATGCCTGCAGCTCATTCTTGGGATTTTTTGGACCTGTTGAAAATGGCTTTAATTATCTAGAAGTCCCTAACGTGTCTCGTCTCCTCTGACTGAGCTGCAGGCCATACAGAATATTAAAAACGTGGACTGAAACTATGTCAGCAATAAATATGAACTGCATAAAGATTTGTTGTAAAGTGTTGCATACTACAAACCAGTTTATTCATTCATTCAACCTTTATTTAGACAGTTAACAGGTTTAAAGTGGCTCTTACAAATGAGGAACAGTGTGTTTCTTGTCAGTAAGAAACTTTTTTGTTTTAAACACGGACAATTTTTATTTTAAAGGATGACTGGCAGCTACGGTTCAAACACGTCTTTATGCTAAGCTAAGTTAGCACGCTGCTGTACTAACTTTATTTGGCAGCTGAACATGAGTAGTTATCCTTTGAGCTGCTTTTAAAAACAAATCAAATCAATATTTTAAATGTAGTCATTGTTTTGAGCTAAGCTAGTTGTTTATTACGTAACACTGTGTTTATTCCATGTTAGGTTCTTGGTGCCTGCTAATCTCGAGCCTGAGCTAAACGCACGCTCTGTAACTGGATACATAGTTGTTCTACAGTTAATTAGTGTTGAAATCTTCTGAACCCATGTGAACACGAGTAATGAAACATGCATCAGTTGTGTGGATCCTCTCTCTCAGGTTACCAATCTGATTAAGTGAGGTTTGTTGTTCTGTCTTTAGCCCGTGTAAGCCCAAGTCTGCCTCTATGTCCTACTCATTGTGTTCGGCCCTCTTTCATTAAAAGTGTTGGTTTGACTCACGTAGACCCCGTCATTGTAACCAGTTCAGCTGTGCAGGAGAAGAGTGTGTAGCAGAAGGCTGTAACCTGAATAAGACTGCGTAGACCCAGTGGACTGAGCGAGACGCCGCCACGCTTTAAACCGTGCATTGAGTTACCGTCTTTGTTTACCCAATCTCTGCCATGTCACATGAGAGGAGGCCGTGCGTGAACGGTCTACGGTTGGCTGTACACAACACATTCCAGTCAGGGGTCTCTTGTGTGCACTGGGCTGTCTTTGGCAGGGAGAACACGTTTGTGCGTGCACGGAGCCAAGAAGTGTCTCATGGCAGCACATATAAACATGTCAGAAGAAGTTTCTAATGCGTGCTGCACGTCGGCTTTATTTGAGTGCACGGCAGTCATTCAAGCTGTTAGTGTCTTCTTCTGTCCCACGCCAGCGAGGTAACTAAAGCATGGAGGTGTGCCGTCAGACAGACTGTGGTTCAAGGTGTCTTTGGTGACATCACAATGCACACAGGACGTTAATGATGTCAGCACACAAACACCACGTGATACGAACAGAAACGGACACTTCTGCGTGTCTGCTGCGTCTCATCGACTGGGGCTGAGCTCTTCATGCTCATTCACTTCACTGGTATTTTAGATTGCGCCACCTGAACTGGGTTACAACTGGCAGGAAGGTGTTTAAATGTCCAAGCAGCTCATCTGTGACATCATGGCCGGTGTTGAATTGTTCTCAGGTCGTGCAGTGTCATGGAAACACCTGAGTCTTCCCTCCGTGGGGGTGTTTTCCACCACAGCTTTCCAGGGTGTGACAAGGACATTGCATCGTTCATCAGCTCACTTTGTTCTGATGAAGAAGCAAGAACGGACATGATCTATCTTCTGTTTGCCAAATGAAGCTGTAGAGCATAAAATAATTAGAACATTAATAAAATGAAATGATTTCTTGGTGAAGCTAAATGTTCTGGGGATTTGTCTTCTTTGTTACTATTAACATTTCTTTTCAACTTTATTTTTTTATTGTTGTTGTTTTTGATGTAGATTTTGGGGAAAGCAGTGAGACCTGCAGAGAGGCAGTAAAAATATTGTAAGACAAAAGGAGATTGTTTAAACTTATAGGAGGCTGCCACCTACTGGTTGATAACCAGAATGACACCAGTGTGAGGATACTGTTGTGGAAAACAAAGCAATAAAAAATCAACACATGGATTAATTTGCTTTTTTGTTTGTTTAGTTTCCACTAAGCGTGTGACGTGGCTTACTGGTCGGGATGGCGACGTGAGTGTGAGCATCATTGGAGAGGTGGATGAGTTCAAGTCCTCCAAACTCCTCCAGAACTTCAACAACAGGTAGAAATGCTAAACTCTGGATTATTTATGAGACGTCACATGATGTTAACATATACAGTCATAGAAAAAGCATGTTCGCCTTCAACTGGATTGTTCCAGGACATCATTAAAATCATCTGTTTTTGTTTCACCACGTTCTAAAATGACTCAAATCTGACCTGAGTGATCAAAAACACGCTATATATTCTACCGTGCCATCATTTATTCAAATTAAATACATCCAAAATGCTGCACGTGCAAAAACCAAGACAGTCATCTGTTTTACACAAATGAAGCCATTTTAAAGATTAAATAAAATAAAAACCAACACAACAGCTGATTTGGATCATTTTGGAACCTGGTAAAGAACAGTTTACTTTCATTATGTCCTGACACATTAACCTAGAACTGAAACAGGGTGGCCTTTGTCCCAAGACTGTTTGTGCATCGTCTGTTTCGGCAGAAACAGGAGATCATAAAAACACGTTGTGACGGTAACTTTAAAGACGTCTTTGTCCACAGTCTGAAACTAAGAGATAAAACAACGCCCGCCGTCACACTGTGGACTGCAGGTCGATTCAAAGGTTGGGTGACTCTGTGCAACTGAACACGGATGTCTTTGTCTTGCAGAGTCCACCCTGATAGTATGAATGGCATCCAGACGGTGGACCTGCTGCCAGGAAGAGAGCCCCGGCAGCTCAGCTTCAAAGACGACATCAAGCTGCCCGTCACAGATGTTAATGTGAGTCCCAGAGCTTGTTTTGCAGAAGATGACCGGCGTGTTGGAGTCAGATCTTCAAATCCTGCTTTTGACCTGCAGGAAGACTCGGCTTCACCGAACGAGCAGTCGTCTGAGGAGGACATGGACTCCTGCAGCACCGACGACAACCAGAAGGACCCCGGTGAGGACAGCGACAGCGAGTCGAGCAGCGGCTCGGACAGCATTAGCGACCGCAACCTCGTCTACAGGCCCCATTTTTGTAGCCATGGCAACCAGCCGCTCAAAGCCCAGCTGTCAGGCACAGAGAGGGCTAGCCTTCAGGACAGAGGTGAGAAAACGAGAGTAGACGGAGGCGGCAGAGGGGATGGTGTGTACCTGTCTGTGCTCAACAGCACCAGCCTGAGATAATCAAACGCTCCCTGGTCGTAGTCCCGCTGACCTAACTTAACTCATGGTTCCCTAAAAACCTGAGCTTGTGTTGTGTAATGAGAACAAGAAGAATTCTTGTAACTCGTTTTGTTCTTCCCTCTCTATTTTTAGAAGCCGTTTGTCACAGAGAGACGTCAGAAAGCCGAGGCCGTGTGGCGCAGCTCAAGAAGGCGTTCGCAGAAGAGCCTCACAAGAGATCACCTCCCTCCAACAAACCGCCCGTACCTGCCAAACCTGCTCATCTGCAGAAAAGAAGCCAACACTGATTCATTCAAAGTCCTCCCGCTGCAAGACAGCGATGCAGTTAGAGGAGCTCTCTTCTCCAGCGGACTGCAAAATACTTTGCACTGAAGTCAGACTTAATGATAAAATTAACCTCTTAGAGCTAAAATACAGACTCTGCTGATGTTTACCTGGTGCCTGTGACTCAGGTACCCTGGTGGACGTTTGACCAGCGTGAAACAGCACACGGGTAGCTCGAGCAGTTACTGGGACTGATAAATCACACACAAGCTCTTCTGTGCTGATCTAGAGCGTTTTAAAATTTCACTTGTTTGCACTGTTTTACCTGATGGTATTCACCTGTTTCTTTATTAAGGGATGCAGGAGATGGGGATGAAATAAAACGTGAACTATTAAAAGGCATTCATTAAGAAGCATCCAGCTGCTCATTGACTGCTCACAAACTCTCCAGTGTTCATGGGAAGGACGTCCTGAGCAGTTTTTGAACAGCAACAGTTTTATTGTCATTTTTTTCTAGATATTTACTGTAGAAACCATCACCACGTGATTCATCAGTGAGCTGAGCGTTATTTGTTACAGTCCTTACAGCCAAAGGACATAAAGGCTCCTAGCTCACTTTTATTATCAGGTTTGTGGAATTGGAGTAAATTGGCCTGCTAATTAAAGAATATGTAAATATGTCGATCTGTAGATATTTATATCCTCTCACAGAATAAACTGTAACTTATTGACTCAAAACACTTCAAATCAAATCAAATCACAAAACAAGTTGATTAAAGTGCTGTTCAAGAAGCCAATGTAGCATTAGCAGCTAACACACTATCTACTTTTTAACTCTTCCCTGTTGAGCTTTAAATATTTATATCTTCTTACAGAATAAATTGTACCTCTGGAAACATAAAGTACATCAAATCAAATCACATATACAAAACTAGTTGACACAAAAGCTCTTCACAAAAAGCCAAATTAGCATTAGCAGCTAACAGTTAACATTACTACTGGTCTATTATTGTGAAAAACTAGCGCTTTCTGGTCACATTTATTGTGCCAAGTGATAAATGTTAACAAGCTAAGAAGGTGATTGTTGTAAAGAAAATGTTTGTCTCTGTCAGTGTTAGCATGTTAGCTCTGACAAACACAGAAACTGGCTAAAAACCACACATGGTGCTATAGGAGATGCTACTGCTACTTCCCTCACTTTTGAATCTAAATAAAACACTTAAAACACATAAAATGCACGGATGGTGTCAGGACAATGCTAAGAAGCTAAACTGGTGACAGATGAGACTTGTTCCTCATCCTAAAAACCAGCCAGTCTTCAGTAAATAATAATGAACACATGGGGACAGAACTTGTCTTAAAACCTCCCGATGTTTAACACCACATCTGTGTAATGATAAATGAGTTTCTCGTGAGTTCTGGCTCTCTAACTTGTTTAATTATTTTATAATTCTGGGTCAGTGGTGTAACCATGACATCGTTGAACTTATCCACGTGTCCTTTATCCCTGGATCAATCTTTAGAGAATCCTCTGCAACACGTCAGATTTGAAAAGCGGTGGGAAAAACCCCATTATCACGCTGTGCAAACATGACAGCTGTGTTTGAGCTGTAGTTACTACCTAACTTATGGTCACATGTCCACTTTACTTGGTCACTAATTCATTCCTGAAACTCTGCGCACGCTGCAGACTTTTGTCTTTTACCCTGATTGTATTTGCATTTGTATATTTTATTATTTTATTTATGTCTTCAATGTGAGAAAGAACAAACGATTGCAATTAAAATGGGTTGTTTTTTTATTTTAAACATGGTGAACTCATGAAGTGTTAACATTTTGAATGGAGTCGACACAATGGTAGCTGGTCAGCTCCACAATGGTTGTCCTTTCAGTGCGTTGGGGTAAAAAAGTCCATCAGGGATCAAACGAGCAGCGCAGAGAGCCGATTAGCATGTGGTTTGGACTGAGACGGAGGGCAAGACAGAACAAATGAGAGTCTAGTCACGGGAAGCAAAACGTCACGCTCAACTCAATAAACCGCATTCCCTCACCTCCTCCACACGGTCAGGCCTCTGTGTGTGTGTGTGTGTGTGTGTGTGTGTGTGTGTCCACCCATATATCTTGAATCATGTGACTGAACACAAGCAGTCATGCACAGAGTGTGAAAGCCCTGCTATATATAGCAGAACAGTATTGGGTTTCCCTATGAAGCATTGTAAGAGCCCTTCATCTTTTTCTATGACTTTGTGTAAACAATCTGTTAACTGTAGGCGATAAGAGCCTGATCACTTTCTGATGGGCCTGAGAGGTGAAACTAGGACACAAGCCTGCGCTGACACATTAAAAACTTTACCATTAACCTGAAATAAATGACCTGTCGGAAATATCCATCCATCCATTTTCTTCCGCTTATCCAGGGTCGGGTCGCGGGGGTAGCAGCTTGAGTAGGGAGGCCCAGACTTCCCTCTCCCCAGCCACTTGGTCCAGCTCCTCCGGGGGATTCCCGAGGCGTTCCCAGGCCAGCCGAGAAACATGGTCCCTCCAGCGTGTCCTGGGTCTTCCTCTGGGTCTCCTCCCAGTGGGACGTGCCCGGAGCACCTCACCAGGGAGGCATCCTAACCAGATGCCTGAGCCACCTCAACTGGCGCCTCTCGACGTGGAGAAGTAGCGGCTCTACTCTGAGACCCTCCCGGATGATCGAGCTTCTCACCCTATCTCTAAGGGAGAGCCCAGACACCCTGCAGAGAAAACTCATTTCGACCCCACCAGTATCCGAGATCTCATGCTTTCGATCACAACCCAAAGCTCATGACCATAGATGAGGGTAGGAACGTAGATCCACCAGTAAATTGAGAGCTTCGCCTTTTGACTCAGCTCTCTCTTCACCCCAACAGACCGGTGCAGCACCCGCTTCACTGCCGACGCTGCACCTATCCGCCTATCTATCTCACGTTCCATTTTTCCCTCATTCGTGAACAAGACCCCGAGATACTTGAACTCCTCCACTTGGTGCAGGACCTCCTCCCTGACCCGGAGAAGGCACTCTACCCCTCGGATTTGGAGGAACTGATCCTCATCCCGGCCATGTCACACTCGGCTGTGAAATGCTCCAGCGAAAGCTGTAGATCACGACTTGATAAAGCCTATAGGACCACATCATCTGCAAAAAACAGAGAAGCGATCCTAAGGCCACCAAAACTGATCCCCTCAACACCTTGACTATGCCTAGAAATTCTGTCCATAAAAGTTATGAACAGAATTGGTGACAAAGGGCAACCTTGGCGGAGTCCAACTCTCACTGGGAACAATCTTGACTTACTGCCGGCAATGCGGACCAGGCTCCGACACCGGTCATACAGGGACCTAACAGCCCGTATCAAAGGCCATGGTACCCCATACTCCCAGAGTACCCTCCCACCAGGGTTCCCCGAGGGACGCGGTCGAACGCCTTCTCCAAGTCGACAAAGCACATGCAGACTGGTTGGGCAAACTCCCACACACCCTCCAGGACCCTGCTGAAGGTGTAGAGCTGGTCTAGTGTTCCATGACCAGGATGAAAACTGCACTGTTCCTCCTGAATCCGAGGTTCAACTATAAGATGGACCCTCCTCTCCAGAACCCCCGAATAGACCTTACCAGGGAGGCTTAAGAGCGTGATCCACCTGTAGTTAGAACACACTCTACGGTCCCCCTTTTTGAATATGGGGACCAACACCCCGGTCTGCCAATCCAGGGGAACATCCCCTGATGTCCACACAATATTGCAGAGTCATGTATGCCAACACAACCCTACAACATTCAGAGCCTTAAGGAACTCCGGGCGAATCTCATCCACTGCTAGGGCTCTGCCACCGAGGAGCTTTTAAACCACCTCGGTAACCTCAGCACCGGAGATTGGAGGGCCCGACCCAGAGTCCCCAGGCTCTGCTTCCTCAGTGGAAGACGTACTGATGGGATTGAGGAGGTCTTCGAAGTATTCTGCCCACTGACCCACGACATCCCGAGTTGAGGTCAGTAGCACACCACCGCCACTATAAATAGTGTTGGTGGTGTACCGCTCCCCCCCCCCCCCCCCCCCCCCCCC
>NC_056501.1:51163292-51166690 GCF_014905685.2 Nematolebias whitei | reverse complement strand
CCCAGGCTCCGCTTCCTCAGTGGAAGATGTGCTGGTGGGATTGAGGAAGTCTTCGAAGTATTCTGCCCACCGACCCATGACAAGTTTAGGTCAGTAGCACACCACCCCCACTATAAACAGTGTTGGTAGTGTACCGCTCCCCCCCCCCCCCCCCCCCCCCGAGATGCTGGATGGTGGACCAGAATCGCCTCGAAGCCGTACGGTAGTCATTCTCCATGGCCTCTCCAAACTCCTCCCATGCCTGAGTTTTTGCCTCAGCGACCACCCGAGCCGCATGCCGCTTGGACTGCCGGTACCCATCAGCTGCTTCCGGGGTCCCACAGGCCAAAAAGGCCCGATAGGACTCCTTCTTTAGCCTGACAGCATCCCTCACCGCCAGTGTCCACCACCGGGTTCGAGGGTTACCGCCACGACAGGCACCGACAACCTTGCGGCCACAGCTCCGATAAGCTGCCTCGACAATAGAGGTGCGGAACATGGCCCACTCTGACTCAATGTCCCACACCTCCCCCGGAACATGTTCGAAGTTCTCCCGGAGGTGGGAGTTACAACTCCGTCTCACGGTAGACTCTGCCAGATGTTCCCAGCAAACCCTCACAATACGTTTGGGTCTGCCTGGTCTGACCAGCATCCTCCCCCACCATCGGAGTCGACTCACCACCAGGTAGTGGTCAGTGGACAGCTCTGCTCCTCTCTTCAACCGAGTGTCCAAGACATGCAGCCACAGATCAGATGAGATGACAACAAATTCCATCATCAAACTGCAGCCTAGGGTGTCCTGGTGCCAAGAGCACATATGGATACCCTTGTGCTTGAACATGGTGTTCATTTAGGACAATCCATGACGAGCACAGAAGTCCAACGACAGAACACCACTCGGGTTCAGATCAGGGGGGCCGTTCCTCCCAACCACAGCTCTCCAGGTCTCACTGTCATTGCCCACGTGAGCGTTGAAGTCCCCCAGTAGAACAAGGGAGCCCACAGGAGGCACACTCTCCAGTACCCCCTCTAAGGACTCCAAAAAGGGTGGGTAATCTGAGCTGCTGTTTGGTGCATAAGCACAAACAACAGTCAGAACCCATCCCCCCACATGTAGGCGGAGGGAGGCTACCCCCTCCCTCACTGGGGTGAACCCCAACATACAGTCACCAAGATTGGGGGCAACAAGTATGCCCACTCCTGCTCGGTGCCTCTTGCCAGGGGCAACTCCAGAGTAGAAGAGTGTCCAACCCCTCTCAAGGAAACTGATTCTAGAGCCAGAGCCATGCGTAGAGGTGAGTCCGACATTTCGAGCCGGAACCTCTCAACCTCACACACCAGCTCAGGCTCCTTCCCCACCAGAGAGGTGACATTCCACGTCCAAATAGCTAGCTTCTGTAGCCGAAGATTAGACCGCCAGGGTCCCCGCCCTCAGCCACCACCCATCCCACGTTGCACCCGACCCCTTTGGCTCCTCCCACAGGTGGTGAGCCCATGGGAAGGGGGACCCACGTCTCCTTTTCGGGCTGTGCCCGGCCGGGCTCCATGAGTAAAAACCCGGCCACCAGGCGCTCGCCAGCGTGTGCCACCTTCAGGCCCGGCTCCAGAGTGGGGCCCCGGTGACCCACGTCCGGGCGAGGGAACACTGTTTCCGTTGACTGTGCTCATCATAGGGGTCTTTAGGCTGCACTTTATCTGGTCCCTCACCTAGGACCTGTCAGCCTTGGGTGACCCTTTTAGGGTCATGAAGTCCCTGACAGCATAGCTTCTAGGATCATTGGGACACTCAAACCCCTCCACCACAGTAAGGTGGCAGCCCAGGGAGGAGTTATAAAGAGCTTAAATGAAACAAGAGCAGGAAGTTACCTAGTTACATGTTTCCCATTTTTAACCTCAACTACTCTACTGGGTTAAAGTGTAAATCTTGAATTTTTTCTCATGAGAATGACTCATTTTACGTCAGAGACACTGAATTCAATGAATTTTCAGATATTTTAAAGTGGAGTTCTGCTAAAATATTATAAACAATTAATATGTTTGTCATACAAATCTCTTTGAACCCTGAGTTTGGAGAAATATCCCAGGTACAGGGACTCAGTAAAGCAAAAACTGGTTGGAGCTTTAAAAGGAATGACACTAAGCTATAACTAACCACAAGGTGTCAAAAGTGGTCCCATCCATCCATCCATCCATCCATCCATCCATCCATTCATTTTCTTTACCCGTTTATTCAATTTTGGGTCACGGGGGTCGCTGGTGTCCATGTCCAGCAATCACTGTGCGAGGGGCGGGGGACACCCTGGACGGGTCGCAAGTCCATCACAGGGACACATAGAGACAAACGAGACAAACAACCGTTCACTCTCTCACTCACACCTAGGGACAATTTAGAGTTACCAAAAGTGGTCCCAGGAAATCTTATTTAAATGTTTGTTTGTCGTCTGATGAAATGGTACCAGACTGTCTCTCATCATCACAGACCTGCAGCAGGTGTAGGTGCAGGGTTAGGGGTTGCTTCTGGAAAAACAGAATTCATTTCTTTTATCAGGTACATGCAGCAACACGTGCACTCATTGTTCACTGAGTAAAGCTCAGCTCTGCCCAGTGGGATTTCTCCTTCTTCATGATTTGCATGGCTCTGGTCAAACGCTGCTCTGTCACTGTAGTGAAATTAAGTGATGTTCTGCAGAACTATCATCAGTGAAAACAGATTTTATTGATCCAAACTCAAACTTGCTTTAGTCACTAAAGCAACTTTTGTTTTTGAGTTTGGTTCAATAAAATAGTCCATAGACTATGCAAACACTATTTTAAAACCTTTAAACTCATGTCGTTTTGCACAAGACAGAAGAATAAAGATTTATGGTTATTTTCACTAAAGCTCTGACTGGCTGCAGTTTGTTATAACCTTCAACATGAAACTCAAGTTTCAAGACACGTTGTGTAAAAAGTAACAGAGACAAATGTGAATGTGACACAAAGGTGATGGAAAATAATGTTTATATGAACTGCTGCAATTTTATTTTGTTTGGACTGAAGTTGTTGTAGGATGAAGAAATCTGTTTTATTCTGCCGTTAGCTGGACTTCTCCAGAGGAACATCTGCCTGATATGTCAACTGGTAACGCTGCAGGTAAAACATTGATTACTCATACCAACTCAACAGAACATTTCAGACAATCCCATTTCTTGAAGGGAATGATTTGTGTAGCAGCATGAAGGGGAAACTGTGGACAAGTTAGCTCCTCACTTTCATTCACAACTCTTGTTTGTTCTTTGATATCCACATGATCAAATATGCTCTAAAGGAGCAAGTGTGTGTGTGGGGTGTGAGAGTGTGTGTGTGTGGGGTGTGAGAGTGTGTGTGTGGGGTGTGTGTGTGTGTGGGTGTGTGTGTGTGTGTGTGGGGGGGGGGGGGGG
>NC_056501.1:51162693-51163192 GCF_014905685.2 Nematolebias whitei | reverse complement strand
GGGGGGTGGGTGTGGGGGTGGGGGGGGGGGGGGGGGGGGGGGGGGGGTGTAAAAATGGACTGTAACTAAAGAAATAGAAAACATTAGCATGCTAACACAGAGCTAAGAAATCAAAAGCATTGAACTCCAAAAGACAGGGTTGCCAGATAGTCGGGTAACTCAGATCAGACTTTCTGATGATTTTATTTCATTTACCCTTTTTTCTACAGGCTAGTCTCACTGAGCCACGAGGACTCATTGACAAGAGAGACCTGATCCAGACAGAACTTATAAAGTACAGTCGACAATAACAGAAGACTGGACAGAAAACTAGAAGCTAAAAAAAAGACAAAATACTAACAAGAAGCTAAAAGAGACAGAACACTAACTAGAAGCTAAAAGAGACAAAATACTAACAAGAAGCTAAAAGAGACAGAACACTAACTAGAAGCTAAAAGAAACAGAACACTAAATAGAAGCTAAAAGAAACAGAACACTAACTAGAAGCTAAAAGAGACAG
>NC_056501.1:51137889-51142080 GCF_014905685.2 Nematolebias whitei | reverse complement strand
GGGGGGGGGGGGGGGGGGGGTTAAGCTCCAAATCACTAGAAAAAGCTCTGAAGAGAGAAGGATGGGGGGGTTTACATCCAAGAATTTAAAATTCCCCCTTTGTGTGTGAGATGAGGCAGCAGAGTGGACTCTGCTTCTCATTGGGGGGGGGGGGGGGGGTGTAATGGCGTGATGTTGGAGCGCGCTGTTTTTCTCCATGAGTTGGCAGTGTCCTGCGCTGGCTGGCGTGCAGCGCGCACTCCCTCTGCCTGACAAAACACACACAAACACACACTCACGCGGCGGGGGGACGCACGCACGCACACACAGACCGACGCGCACGGTCCCTCTGCGATCCCCTGACTGAAGGCTCACAGGAAGTGCAGCCGTGGCCCAATTATAGCGTGACACCTCGGGCCGGCCGTTGCCATGGCGACGTCTTCCCTGCGGTCCCCTGGAGTGTGGCGCCGAGGAAGAAGGTCTTATCACATCAGCCATCGTTACGGCAACAAGCACCCCCCCAGCCCCGTCCAGCTGGCTGCGTGTTTGGTTTGAAATCTGTGCGTCTGGATGTGATATATATACTCGTGGAGAAAAGCACGCGCGTGTGTGCAGTATTGGTGATTGTGCGTGCACGTGAGGTTTAGGTGGCTCGCCAAGGCAGCGTGTAGGTGTTTGTGTGTCTGTGGGGTTGCGATAAGGCTCTCAGCCACACCATTAGGTGACTCATAATCCACACGCACGTGCGAGTGCAAGCACCGAAAACATGGCTGCAAACGGACACACACCCCATGAAAGCTGAAGCAGGTAAAGAGGCGCAGCACAAAGCTGGTGCACGAGGCAAACTTCTTTTATTTGAAAAGGCAAACAGAGCTATACAGAACAAGTTGCACATGAAATAATTTAGCCGAGGCCGAACTCGCTCGTTTCTTACTGAAGCAGCGACGCCAGAACAACAAGCAGAACTGTCAGAAACACGTCCTTCGAGCACGATACATCCAAACTGGAAAACAATGTAGAAAAGACGTATGCCTTCCAGGTATTTACAGTTATTTACAGCACGTTGTTGTCGTCGTAACATTGACACACGCTGGTATCCTTCTTCTTCTCCTCTCACAATTCTCTGATTGTCAAAAGAAAGGATGGAAACGAGTGTGGACATTCTGGAGCGGAGCTGCGGCTCCGGGTCTGGAGGTGCTGGTTCCCAGTCTGAGCGTGTTGACTGGTGTCCTGTGTGTGCTGCTCCGACCTCCAGCTCCCAAACAATCGCCCACCTGCTGCCAACGTGCACGTCACTATCCATCCAAGGCCCCGCTGCTCCTCTCCTGTGCCAGACCCAAAGTAAAGTCGGACCCCCTCAGGTCAAACCCGGACACTCTGCTCTCAAACCCGGGGCCCCCAGGCTTCCTCTTCAGCTCCTCGCACTTCCTGTATTTACAGATCTGGTGTCCTCTCTTGCGGTTGCGGCAGCTGCTGCACTGTTCGCAGTTCGTCTGACGTCGGCAAGGTACGCACTCCCCGCACCTCTTCCTCTTCCTTCTCCCTCCGCTGCCCCCACCCAGAGAACTGGGGGAGTAACCTTCGGCCACCAGCCCTTCCATACCTTCGGCTCCCATGGCTGCACTCCTCCAGTGACCTCCCCCCATCTGAAAGCCCGCCAGGGGGAAGAGAGCGGGGCTAAAGGGAAACCAAGCGCCGAGGAAGGGTTGGAAGTCAGTGCTACAACCAGTGGAGTCCTCTTCCTCCTCCTCAGGCCCAGATCCACCTCCCTCTCCGTCCCCCTTTCCCCCCTTGGCCTCTGCAGCCTCCCTCTGAGCTGGCTGGCTGCTCTGGGTGCCCAGGCTGGCCTGCTCCGTGGTGGTGGGGGTGAGAGCCAGCAGCCCGGCACGCATCAGCAGCTCTGCAGCATGGGCCAGGTGGAGCCCGCTGGGCGACTCCCACATGTCGGGCCAGGAGGGGGCCCGGCGAGGCTTAGTGTGACCGGGCTGGGCGGCGCGCTGCTGAGCTGGAGACGGCTGGATCAGGCCTTTGACATCGACAGCAGGGGAAGGGGTGGAGATGTAATGGGAGAGGCTGTAGGGGTGGTTGGACCGCTTCAGGCTCGGTCTCAGAGGCTCGTTGGGGATTTTAGCACTGCTGTGGGCCTGGTCTGGGGAAGAAGGGCCGGCGATGTCTACCGCGGTGGACATAGCAGTGGCTGGGGGCTGTTTGTCCTTGTGTGCTCGAGTGAGGAGGGGACTGGAGCTGATGGGCTGACAACTGTCCTGCTGATACTTCAGCCAAAACGGCAAGCCTTGGCCTGTGTCCCTATTCCCATTCTCTGCAGCAGCTTCAGAGTCCTGGAGAGCTGGAAATGAAGAGGGGATGAAGACAGGAAGGTTAAGAATGGAAGTGTTGGAGGGACGACACAGAAAGACAGAGAACAGGGAGCAGGGGGTTGTGTGTTTACCAGCAGGCTGCAAACCAGCGAGGGGAATAAAGCTGGAAACCTGCATTTAATAAACAACACGCCAGTCAGGGTCTGGGAGAAACCAGCAGATCGAGGTGAACACGACCGTGTGCGCGACCGCGCATGCCTTGCCAAGGATTTCCGCATACAAGAGGCAGTATCCCTTTAAGAATTTCACGGTATATCAATGCAATCAATAACAGAGCGACAACAATATGCAAAGATATGCGCATATGCGCAGGTCAAATGTGGAGCGCGCTTTTCAAATACATTTTGACGACTGCAGTTATGTGTGCCAGCCGAGGCGGAATAAAGACGGCAGCGTCCGGAACGCACGCACAGGCTGCCTTTTGTCTGTCGACGACGAGGAGCGAGGTGCGCAACGATGCGGTCGCTGAGGATAAAAACGGACCGGGCTGTGCTCCGTGGCCACATTTATGGAAACGCTAGCCCCGGGATTCGTGTCGGAACACTTGCGTGTTCACGGCGGAAGAGTTCGAGGCGGGTGGAGGGTCGGTCGGGAGGCCACGCTGATCGTCGGAGCCTGGTTCGGGTTACCTCAGAGGACGGCTCGGCCGACGCCACGGCGAGCTGACCAGTCCGAGCGGCCGCTGCGACACGGAGCCGCGCGCAGGAAAAGGGCGACGAAAACAGCCCCCCGGAACCGACAGGAAGTGTGGAGGAAAAACAGCCAGCTCACCTTTCCCGACGCGACCCGGCCTCTCCTGTCAAATACTCGATGAAGTCATGGACCGAAAGCCGATCGTGAGCGTATATGGACGGCGGAGCTGCCGAGTCCTCCTCCACCTCTCCGTCCCGGAGGGTCTGCAAACACTCGGCACGGAATTTGGGGGCGTCGCTCAAAATGCGAAGTGGACTCGACAGACGGGCGAAGGCTGCTGTGTGTGGCCAGAGCCCCGGGAGGGTCCAGCAGCTGCCCGCGCACTGGGAGACCAGCACAGGTCCACGGAGACCAGCACAGGTCCACGGAGACCAGGACGGGTCCACGGAGACCAGGACCGCCAGGACAGGTCCACGGAGACCAGGACCTTAGACCAACATTTCACTGCGTCGTTCACGATCACAAGTGCAGCGAGCGACAATAAATGTTTATTGCTCCTTCACCACAAAAATAAAGATGTGCGTGTTTTTCAGCTCACACCAGCTTTATGTTACACACGTTTGTTGTTGTTTTAGTGTTTCACAACTTTCTCACAACTTTGTGTTTTTAATGAATAAAAGGCCACAACCAAAAATAACCAGACCGGAAGTTGATGCTTTTTTAAAACTTAGACTTGTTGACAGAATGCGCTAAAATATTTTATTTACATTTTTAATTTGTTATTTAGAAATTTGCTAAAAAAGCTAGCATCCTACTGTTTCAGCAAATATTTGTCCATTCATGTCTGTTAGCAAAATTAGCATGCTAAATGTTGCCAACTAATAGAGCTAAGATAAAAGGAATCCGTTTTTCAGCTCTTAAGCAAAACTAAAGTCAATAAGAAAAAATATACATTTTTTTCCTAGCAAATATTATCAATATGTTCTAAGATGTTATATATAATGTGTTATTTGGAGATTTGCTAAATAGCAGCGTGCTAACAATGTTATGCTGTAGTTTCTGTTCTAGTTAGCATGCTAAATGTTAGCTAGTTCTAGTTAGCATGCTAAATATTAGCTAGTTCTACTTAGCATGCTAAATGTTAGGTAGTTCTAGTTAGCATATTAAATGTTAGCTAGTTCTAGTTAGCATATTAAATGTT
>NC_056501.1:51137707-51137879 GCF_014905685.2 Nematolebias whitei | reverse complement strand
GTTAGCATATTAAATGTTAGCTAGTTCTAGTTAGCATATTAAATGTTGCCAACTAGCTAACATTTAGCATGCTAAATGTTAGCTAGTTCTAGTTAGCATGCTAAATGTTAGCTAGTTCTACTTAGCATGCTAAATGTTAGCTAGTTCTACTTAGCATATTAAATGTTAGCTA
>NC_056501.1:51136549-51137697 GCF_014905685.2 Nematolebias whitei | reverse complement strand
AAATGTTAGCTAGTTCTACTTAGCATATTAAATGTTAGCTAGTTCTAGTTAGCATGCTAAATGTTAGCTCGTTCTAGTTAGCATATTAAATGTTGTCAACTATAGCAAATGAAAGTCAAGAGGTTTCAACTCTGTATCATACCTAAAGTAATAAGATTAAACAGGTATTTAGCATATTTGCCAAGTCATTATTTAGATGTTATATTTATTTTACTTGATAACAACATGCTGGTTGTAACTAGTTTTCAGCACTGCCACAAAAGTATATAAAAAAATAAGGAGCATGCTTTTATTGATTTAATGTACAAATATGTTGATTGGATATTTAATGAAATGTTTAGATATTTATGAAATAACAGCCTATAAACAGTTTCTTTAGTAAATACCCTTCATGGTATTTCTTCTCTGGTCGTGTGCTAGCTCTGTTAGCATGCTAATAGTTTCAAATTAACAATACATGAATGAATATTTAAGTTTCACATCTGTAGCAACACTAAATTAAAAAGTATGCTGTGTTTTAACATATTTTCTTAAGTTATAGGTTTAAAATGCAAGTGATTTAAATATTTGCTGAATAACAGTATGCTATTATTTAGCAAATATTGTATTTGTCAAGTAATCCTGGTCCTCTTGGCTAGCTTTGTGTTAGCAGGCTAGCTGTTGCTAATAAAGAAAGTATGGACAACCTAAAACACAAAGTGCATAATTTTGTACTAGTGACAACATTTTCAGATTAAACACATTAAAACACGTTTCCTTCAGAGAGATGTTTTTAATTCATGTAAAGGTGAGTTTGCTCCATAGATGCTGAGAAGTGTCCTCAGTCTCAGGACCGAAGGTGACTCCTCACGCAGGAGCGCTGAGTCCACTCCACCTCTTCTGAGAGTCCTCTCGTTTCCTCTGGCACGCAGCCAGACACCTCGTGCGTGCGGAGCCGTGTATGTGTGCGTGTCACTGTGGGAGCAGGGGCCCACGGTACTACCGTCTGGCCTGGACCATCCGTGTAAACACAGCGTCTTCTAGTGGTCACCGGCTGCAGCTCAACATGGTCACCGGTGGACACTGCAGCACAGCAGCCCCCAGGACCAGGGCCTCACCCGGCCCCCCAGGACCAGGGCCTCACCCGGCCCCCCAGGACCAGGGCCTCA
>NC_056501.1:51136251-51136539 GCF_014905685.2 Nematolebias whitei | reverse complement strand
CCCCCCAGGACCAGGGCCTCACCCGGCCCCCCAGGACCAGGGCCTCAGCATCTTCTCTGTTTACTCATGATCCACTGGTCAAGCAGAAGCTGCTCTGAATCAGAACACAGACAACAAATCAAATCACTCCAGTTTATTGAGCCGGCACGAGTCTGAGGACACGTCCACAGGTGCGGTCCACCTGAGGACAGCGCGCGTCCACAGGTGCGATCCACCTGAGGACAGCGCGCGTCCACAGGTGCGGTCCACCTGAGGACAGCGCGCGTCCACAGGTACGGTCCACCTGAG
>NC_056501.1:51135136-51136241 GCF_014905685.2 Nematolebias whitei | reverse complement strand
CACCTGAGGACAGCGCGCGTCCACAGGTACGGTCCACCTGAGGACAGTGGAGGCCGAGTGACAGCAGGTAGTGCTTCGGTTGGAGGACAAACAGTTGAACTGAGCAGCAGACGCAACACTGAAACGTGTCCAGACACAACTTTAATGTGAGATGAAATGAACACACAGATGTGACTGAAGCAAAAGAAACCGCTCCACCCACCAGCTCCAGCAGCTCCAGCAGCTCCACCAGCTCCACACCACGACAGCAGACAGACAACAAACAAAGTGCACGTTACGTTTGACCAACATGCCCAGAAGTGACAGTAACTGAAAGAGGGTTAGAGGGACAGGGTGGAATGTTCCGGGCTCGTCCTGGTGACGGACGGCGCGCTGGACGCAGACGGACAGGACCGGGTCTCTGCGCAGGTCAGTTACACGTCCTTCTTTTTGACGATGAGAGGTCCAACGTTGTCCCCGGTGTCCTCGTTGTGCTTGGTGTGGGCACCATCACAGAAGGGAAACTGCAGGAGACACGGTTTTAAACTCAACTCGTAGGAAGAGACGGATCGGTCCGTTCGGTCCCTAACCTTTTTGGACTTCCAGCAGCGGCAGTACACAGCCTTGGTGCCGATGTCCTCCATGTCGAAGCTGTGGACAACCTTGGGGCTGTCTTTGCTCACGCATGTGTTCACCTGGCTCTCCTTGCAGCACCTGCTGCTCAGGTAACGGCTGACGAGGAACCCTCCGGCTGCTGCGAGGACCGCCACCGGCACCGCAACCACCAAATGTTCTGCAGGGATGCAAACACACGACAGGAAGCGGTTGAGCACCAGTAACCTTCTTACTGGTCCGTTCAGCTCGTTACTGGTTCAACTCTTCACTGACCATTACACCAGGAACAGTGAAACGGAAGCCTTGCTGGTCAGGACAAGATATTTCAAGAATGACCTAAAGGCAATAATCAATAATGAAATCAATCTGTGTAGGCTGAAGCTGCACT
Organism: Nematolebias whitei; assembly: GCF_014905685.2. NCBI lineage: Eukaryota > Metazoa > Chordata > Actinopteri > Cyprinodontiformes > Rivulidae > Nematolebias > Nematolebias whitei. The sequence goes on along the minus strand of NC_056501.1, from coordinate 51,135,259 downwards.
GTGGACCACGTGATGCTGTGCAGGACCCGAGGTCCTGCTCTCGGTCTGGATTAGCTGCTCCGTTTAATCTGAGATGGCCGACACCACCCGTGACCGCCTGCAGGTGCCGACACCACCCGTGAC
>NC_056501.1:51125966-51135126 GCF_014905685.2 Nematolebias whitei | reverse complement strand
GCCTGCAGGTGCCGACACCACCCGTGACCGCCTGCAGGTGCCGACACGCCCGCTCAGGTGACTGCTCGCCCAGCTACACGAACTGCTGCACATCACGTGACACGGTTTTAATGCTTTTCGCTACTACTGCTCAAGTTGTGTCCACGCGAGCCTCCGGACCCGTACTCTATAAAAGTACTTGTAACGTCAGGAGGCGGACATGCGCCCTTCGTGATGTAATGCTAGCAGGATGCTAGCTCCTTAGCTTTATTACTGTACCTTTGATTAACCTGAAACCCGAGCTGGGCAACGCAGACATCGGAGCAGCGGGCAAGTGTGACATGTCGCCTAAACTTGGGCTCGTCTCGTGTCCTCTGGACGGTGAGCGGACAGCGACAGGTAGCGAGGTCAAACTGCGTTAGCTTCTCCCAACTCTGCCCGGCTCTGAGGCTGCGCAGCGGCCAGAGAGTGCAGGCGAGCAAGATGTTTACCCGCACAGCACTTCCGGCTCTGAGGCTGCGCAGCGGCCAGAGAGTGCAGGCGAGCAAGATGTTTACCCGCACAGCACTTCCGGCTCTGCTTTACCGCCGTTCAAGACCAGACAAAACAAGACCATTTCTTATACTTTGTCTCATTAAGAGATTTGCAAATTGCCATGGAATATTAAATACGTATTACAGTATTTAAAAGTGAAATACTGTAACTGCCTGATTTAAGATTAATCGGAAGTTCGAAGTGTTCTAATAAAATAGTTTTAATTAAAAGAACTTTATCTTGTTCGGTTGTGGGCGCTTTGGCTTGTCTCATGTTCTGAGAGAAATTCATTCAAGCTGTGTGTGTGCGTGCGTGTGCGTGCGTGCGTGCGTGTGTGTGTGTGTGTGTGTTCAAGCTTCATTGAAGTCATACACTTGAAGTTCACTACATGTTTTATTTCTACAGGTTAGTCTCACTGTGTCATGAGACTCATTGACAAGATTACCTGTTTGAGACAAACACAGATGAGGTACAGACAATAATAATCATTCAACCTTTATTTATACAGGTAAATCCCATTGAGCCTCGAGGACTCATTTACAAGAGAGACCTGATTTAACAAAGAAAGATGACAACAATGGACAACAAGACAACAATAAACAGTTATAAAAAGCATACTACAGTTTTTTTTTTTTTTTTTTTAACAAATAGGATGGCTAAAAGGAAAATGTAACAAAACAAAAAACAGCTAGATTCCAAGACAAATGTAGAAAACTAAAAACAGGAACATGTCTGCATTGGACCCTGCCAGGAGTCCAACAGATTCTTAAAGACACTTAGAGAGGTCAAAGGTCGAGAGCTTCAGATCTTTTTGTAAGATATTCCAGGAAACAGGAGCGGAATAGGAGAAGGCCCTTTTGTCTAGTTCAGTCCTTATTGAGGGAACACTGCAGGTAATAATGTCCTGAGAGTGCACGCTGTAGCTGCACTCACACAGAGACATGTAGGAGGAGATGTATGAAGGCAGCAGACCAAGAAGTGATTTAAAGATGAAAATGTACCAGTGAGAGAGTCTGTGTGAAGTTAATGATGTCCAGTTAACCAGTGAATACTGGGTGCAGTGGTGGGTACGATAATCACAGCCAGTTATGAATCTTAGTGCACCATGATAGACAGCATCCAATATCTGCAGCATCCAACATCTGCAGCATCCAACATCTGCAGCATCCAACATCTGCAGGGTTCTTGTAGGAGCGTTCATGTAAATAATGTCACCGTAATCAATGGAGGGAAGGAAAGTCATAGATACAAGGTGTTTCCTAACATTCAGAGTTAGACAGGATCTGTTTCTGAAAAAGAAACCCAGTTTAACTTTCTGTTTCTTTATCAAGTTTTCCACGTGGAGCTTAAAAGAGAGATGTGAGTCGACCAAGATACCCAAATATTTATAGGAATCAACAAACTCAATAGAGACACCATTTGAGGATAAAATCGGAGGAAGAACTGCTGGGACCAACTTCCTATTTGAAAAAAGCATCCCTTTGGTTTTTTCGGCATTTAGGACAAGTTTAGACAATAAAAGCATATAAAATGAAAAGTAAATAAAAAATGATATAAAAATGAAACAAAGAAAATTATATTCAAAATAAATGCTACTATAGGTCTAGTTTAATGTTTTGGAGTGTGCGTGTCATGCTTTGATACAAATTAGTTAATAAAGTATATTTAAGATACATTAAATATACTTATATTAAAAAAAATATATATATATATGATATATATGCTATATATATGATATATATATATGCTATATATATATATATATATATATATGATATGTATATATATATATATATTTGTATATATATATATACATATATATATATATATATATACAAATATATATATATACAAATATATAAATAAATATATATATATATATATATTTGTATATATTTGTATACATATATACATACTCAAGATTCAAGGTTCTTTGTCATTCGCATCACATGTGGTACAAGAGGTTTAATGAAATTGTGTATTCAGTGTCCCAGTTACAACCAATAATGTAATCTATAAAAAATATAACGGTATACAAGGATCTAAGGTATATGCTAAACAGTTATAATAAGGTGTATTCAACAGTATCCTGAACATGAATGTGTAGGTATGAATACAGCAGCATAAAGTTAAGAAATCAGCTGTATAATTCACCACTCGCTCCCCATGAGATCGGATGCTTCCCTCCCTCCCTCTCCGCTTTGCTGCTCTGTCTGTCTGTGAAACTGCTTCTGAGACTCTGAGACTCTCTTGCATTTCTTCTGAACCATAATTATGGACTTGTTCTGACCAGTTGGTCCCTCAACTCAATTTACAACATTTCTTCAAGAGAAGACAGGCTTTAGGTGAGCCGATTTACCCTGTTGGCACGTACGCAGCTGGATATCTCATCGACTGGAAAACTTGATGATGTGTCTATCTCTGCTGCCATCTGTGGATTTTAAGGACGCACATTTAATTGGATTTACTATAACTGGTTCTTGCTTTTTGGATTCAGCTGGTCCTGGTTTTTATCAACAATCAAGGAAGTCGTCAGCAGCAAATTTGGACCCGATCACGCTACTTGCCTTTATGATGGCTTGGTTCGTGTTCTGGAGTACCCAGACTCAAATGCTTTGGGCTGAATGGCTCAGATCTCAGACACGTTTTCATCGGTGTAGCCATGTTAATTTGGACATTTCGGAACAGAGTAGATCGACACAGACTGAAGGTAGATGTCATTAAGTTCTGCCTGTCCCCAAAACATCTGTGTGTTTATCTAAATTTTGGTCGCCTTGGTGTCCTTGAAGGTCATCTTATCTAAAGTCGTCTGGAGAAAATGTGATCTGATGCTCACCACCCCCTCCCTGAGGAATTTCCAACTGATAAGCAGATGAAACCAGCTGAATAAACATTGTGTCATCATTTCAGGACTCTTGGATTCTCAGGGGTTATTCTTGGCCATTCCTCGACATCCCTCGAGAATGTTTATGGATCTCACCGGAGGACATTGACTGATTACAGTGACCTCGAGAGCATCTATAAGCGTTGTTGACCGCTCTCGTCTCTGATGCAGAATGTCTACGTGAATATGTGCTTGTTTGTGTGAAGTGTTTTTTCAATATTAGGGGTTTTTCTCAGCCAAGAAAAAAGTCTGATAGGAATATTTTTTGCCTCCAACTCCTACATGTGTCCAGTTAACCAGTTTTTGTCTGTCCAAACAGGTCTCACTTGTAAATGAGTCTTGGAGGCTCAATGTGATTTATCTGTTTAAATAAAGGTTGAATGAATAATTATCAGCACAGATAAAAGTGTCAAATCTCCAATAAAAGCAGCATTGCAGATCGTTACAAGAGATCCTTCCTGCCCACAGCCATCAGCATCTAGAACAACTCTTTAATGAAACCAGGATGAGTTACAACATTTAATTTACCTCTGGGAATAATAAAGTAGTTTTGAATTTTAATTGGTGATTATTCTGGTTATAGATTCATGAGTCTAACAGCCTCAGGGTAGAAGCTGTTCCTCAGTCTAGTGGTTCTACACTTAATGCTCCTCAACCTCCTTCCTGAGGGGAGCGGGGCAACAAGTGTGTGTGCTGGGTGAGTGTGGTCCTTCATGATGCAGGTGGCCCTCTTCCTGCATCTGGAGGTGTAGATGTCTGTGATGGTGGAGACTGACTCCAACATCTTCTGTGCAGCCTTCACCACTCTCTGCAAAGCTTTTCTTTCTGCAGCTGTGCAGCCTCCATGCCACACGTTGATGGTGGAGCACAGGATGCTCTCCACTGCACACCTGTAGAAGGAGGTGAGGACTGAGCTTCCCAGACCAGCTCGTCTCAGCCGTCTGAGGAAGTAGAGTCTCTGATGAGCTTTCTTGATCAGGCTGGTGGTGTTGTTGCTCCAGTTGAGGTTGTTGTTCAGGTGTACACCCAAGTACTTGTAGCTGGAGACCACTTCCACTGCAGATCCAATGTGTTTTTAATGTGGGTCATGACCAGTCTTTCAAAGCATTTAGCAACGATCAGGGTGAGGGCGACTGACCAATAGTCATTCAGACCAGTCACTGCAGAGCTCTTAGAACTGGGAGGATGGTGGCGGTCTTCAGACAGGTGGGAGCAGTAGCCTGGGTGAAGGAGTGAAAGATATTCATGCAATATGATGTAATGTTCATAGCACCCCCAGAGGTCGACAAAACCACCTTACTGACGTCTGCCATGACCAGTTCTCATCTTAATGTAAAACACAGAGGGGTAAAGTGTCCTAATTTTAAATATCACTGGGCCACTCAATTAAGGACCATCATGTTCTATTTTGCAGTTAAAGACAATCCACACTGGGTAGAAATGAAGTCTCGCAACTAAAAAATGAGCTCTTCCTCCATTTATATACTCTTTGACACAGCAAAAAAAATTACAGAAACAAATCATAAATCCAATTCTGAAAAACCTGATTAAAGTCTGACAAAAAATGTTAAAACATATCTGAAGGAGCCAAACGGTTTGTCACAGTTTGGTCCAGTATGGGGTAACCAGCAGTTTACTACTGGGATGTTCAAGCATCGTTAGGATTAAAACGTTTTGGTGACCTTTACCCATCAAATTCAGATTTACGTTCGTATGAAGGGCATGACTTCATATTTGTATAATGTGCCGATCTCTAACTCACCAGAGAACTCGAGTTAAACTCTTATGAACTGGAATGTGGACCCATCATCCACCATCAGAGAACAGGACTGTGAAAGGGCCTGCTCAAAAACCCAGTGTCCATAAACAGCCGTCTTAAAGTACTACAATTTAAATGGCTAATGCGTGTGCATGTTACAGCTGTACATTCAAATAAATACATCATCTCAGATGTTTGTGTAAAGTGCAACTCTACTTTAAAACACTGCATGTGGGAATGCAGACGAATAAACAGTTTGGAATGAGGAGAGATTATTGAAGATTCTCTCAAAGCAGATTACACTAGATCCTAAATTGTTCCCATTAGCCGTATATTCTGAAAAGCATAATTTTAGTAAAACAATGCATTTTTACAGATACAAGTGTGTGTAGTTGTGGCTTGGAAGAATGTCACCAGACCTAGTGGCACCCAGTGGTTAAAGCAGATGTCGTCTGATTTGCCTCTGGAAATAAAAGAATAATTAGGAAATCCCAACATCTGAGAAGATTTGGGCTCTTTTTATTAATTTTATTAAAGACTTAATATGAGAGGGCTGGCTGGAACCTGCGGGGCGACATGACGTGTGCAAGTGTCCTCAGTCGGTTTGATAATGCTCAGTCCCCGGTTGTTCATGAGCTCTGAAAATTTAAAAATATATATATATTTTTTTTTTGGGGGGGGGGGGGGGGGGATTAAACTTTTTTTTATTTCTCCTTCAATTGGAATTAGTTGAAGCCCCAAAATTGGGCTTATATATTTATGTTACTGTCAAAGAAGCTTGTGCATGATACAAGACTCTTCAGTGAAAAATGTCAATTAAAAATATATTTTGGTAAAAAACAGTTTCTCAAACTGATTTGTAAATCTCCCGTTACTAATTTCAGATCAACTAGAATCCCTTTTGACTGAATGGACATTTATGTGCAAACTGCTGGTCGGGGCCGTGCTGGCCTCAACGTTGCTTCAACGTGATGGTTTGCAGCTTCCACATCCTGAGGACTAAACAACACGGTCGCTTCACCGAGGCGTGTTGGAGCACGTGCTCGTGTACGTCCTGCAGGACGCGAGCGCAGCCTGGTGTAGCATGCAGGTATAAACGGGTGAACCAAACTGTCAAATGTCTGTACACCGATGTCACGAGGACGACGTGATGTCTTTGAAAAAGGCTGGAGAATGAGTCGACGCAGGAGACCAAGGTTTTTATTACACAGTTTAATCAACACACAAAGCTCAACGAGCCTCTCAGTAATTCAATATACAGAGGTGTGCAAGAAGAGTGGCTTCTCCTTGCACCCAGACCCCAAGCCAGTCCCATAGCCTTTTCAGATGTTAGCCGCTAATTTGACAATAGCAAAAGGAAAAAGGAGGGGGGGGGGGGGGGGGAAAAAAACAGAACAAAATAAAAACGAAGCAACCTAAAGAATCATGGGTGGGACATAAAAACAGGTTCAACTGACGAAGATGAATTGCTTAAATAGCTGGTCCAGAACCTCCACTTTGAAAATAAAGAAAAGGTGGTGGTGGTGGTGTTACAGCTGTGTGTGTGTGTGTGTGTGTGTGTGTGTGGGGGGGGGGGGGGGGGGTCCACGTGGGTGAATAGGTAAAAGAAGTTGGGTGCAGGAATGAGAAGCATGAGGTGTGTGAATAAATTCAAGTCCTTTAGTAGAATCCAACAAGCACAAACAGCAGCCATGTGCGTTTCTTCTGACATGTGACAGCTCGCAGTGACTCAGGAGTTTTCTTGACAAAATACAGAGGGCCCTCTGACCCGCGGGTCAAAACTGCTTTCTTCAATCGTCACCTCTACATGGAAATCATTAGAACAAAACGAGTGCAGTGTAAAAACCCCTCCATCCTTTTGTCCTGCTTCCCCTAGAAACAATGGGAAAAAAAAGGTCCCCTCAAAGATTTTTGCTGGGGGGGGTTATTTTCATAATGATGGGTGAGGATGAACCAAAACAAATACGGTGAGTTGGTGAGAGCCCAGCCTGCTCGGATGTCACAAAGAGACCAACACGAGCAAAAGTGAGGTCGTTGGATCAGGGAGAAACTGTTTATAACTTTAAGTTGACAATATGTACACCGGAGGACGAGCTGGGGGGAGTAGACAAAACGGGAGAGGAGGGGAGGTGGGGCGGAGGGAGTTTTACAGGTACTCTGGAGAAAGGGAGGCGTGGCTCAAAGAAAGCGCTCCAATGGAAACCAACAGGATCCTGTTTTAACTTCTCATTTGTTTGAATGGTTTGTGTTTTTACATCTGAATCTCTCCTGGCCGTACGTCGGAGAGCTGCTTGGCCGTGTTTCTCCCCCACCAACTACATTGCGTACTTTTGTGTCCATTCCCGAGCTATTTTGTTGTACCTGTGAAGAGAAAAAATAAAGAGATGAGTCTAGAGCGGACCCAAACATGTTCCACGTCAGCGCTGAATAAGAAGTCTGAGGAGACGGAAACAACCAGCTCAGGTGCAAAACAGCGTTCTGCTGACGAGGGCTCTGCAACCTGCGGCTCTAGAGCCACATTTAGGCCCTCTGCAGTGGCCCCCTCAGGCTCTCAGTGAAACTCGTGGTTACAGCAACAACACATTTAACAGTTTTCTCTCCTGTTCCTTTGTAAATATGAGAATACTAGTACTACAAGGAGTAAAACATACTTTAACTTTATTTCTTTAAAGTAGGATACTAAATTAATATCCTGCTCAATAATCCAGCTGAAAAATCTAAAAAGTGAAGTCTGGTCCAGAGACTAAATTAATCTTTCTGCAATAATCCATCAATCACAGGCCTGCACAGTTCCATGTTTTAATAAGAAAAATCAGTAAAATGTAATAAAGTAGGGGTGCACCGACTGTAGTTTTGTGGCTGATCACAGATCTGTAACAAGCCGGACCTGCTGATACTGGTTCAGTTTTATAATCGACACTGGCAGGAGTCATCAGGTCACAGTGCACCTTCAATCTTCCATCTGATTTGACTGAAAAACAGACCCTTGAACAATCCTAGAAACATTACAAACTGGTTTTAACTGGTCATGAGGTGGAGCTCTGAAATATAAATGAGGTTCAGACAACTGTTGTTAAAACTAAAGAAAAAACAAACAAAAAGGTCAAATCAGTTTCTCATGCAAGTACCGGCCGATGTCCCAACATTAAGGAAATCAGGGCTGGTTCATCGGTGCACCCCTGCTATATTGTAGTGATCACGTTTAGCAGGCTTCGTGTCCACACATTTCATTTGGGGACCCCTGTCCTTCAGGACGTGACAAAGGAACAAGAGCTCTCGGTCTGTGCAACTAAACATTCAGTCCTTCTGCTAAAACTTGGGCATATGCACGTTTTTACCTATTGACGTGATCAGGTGATGGAACGAGCCACAGATGTGCAACATGAGACCGTGTATATCATGTGACACACTGCATGTCCTAGTGGTGGAACGTACACATGAGTGTACCGTACCGTTGCAGTTATTTTTTCACTCATTAAATTTTATTAACGACAGATTATGAGCCGCGGAACTGAAGTTCCAGAGCGTGTTTCAGCACGGTGCTATTATCTTGCAGCACGCGCAGCATTAGCAGCCTAGCTTCTCGTTGTGGTCTCCTGTTTGGGAACATTGTGTGTTTCTGTGTTTCTTGTTAAAAGACAAGTGAACAAATCCAAAGCTGAGTGTCCTCGTTGTTTCACAGAGACTGGATCTGCAGCAGCAACACGTCCAACTTGTTAACACCCTGAAACGACATCACCTGAACGTGAACGTAGTGGAGCTTGCTTAGAAATGGCTTCCTCTTTGCAGGTAAGTATCTATCCATCCAAAGTATCCATCAATGTAAAGTATCCATCCATCTAAAGTATCCATCCATCTAAAGTATCCATCAATGTAAAGTATCCATCTATCTAAAGTATCCACCAATGTAAAGTATCCACCAATGTAAAGTATCCATCCATCTAAAGTATCCACCAATGTAAAGTATCCACCAATGTAAAGTATCCATCCATCTAAAGTATCCA
>NC_056501.1:51102900-51120966 GCF_014905685.2 Nematolebias whitei | reverse complement strand
GTATCCATCTATCTAAAGTATCCATCTATCTAAGGTATCCATCTATCTAAAGTATCCATCTATCTAAAGTATCTATCCATTAGGGGTGCAGAAAAAAATGGATTTTTCGACGAATCTAGATTTTTAGTCCTGGCGATTTTGAATAGTTTCTAAAGGTCCATAAATCGATTTTAAAATGCATTTAAGTTTTATATTTTTTCCGCTCCTACTCACCGCTTGGCCGCCATAGAATTTTGGCCATGTAGGCCACCGTACAGCAGCTAGTTAGCCAGCTCCCTTTATCTGAATGGAGCCTGCTAGCATGTAGGAGGGAGACAGCACGATTCAACACGCCTCTTCATCTTTAAAAGTAATTTCAGATCCTACAATGCTCCAGGGAAGACAGAGCTGAACAAGAGCATGGTTGTTTACAAGAAGTGTAAAATAAAATTGTGGTACAGTATTTTGGATACAAGACAAAATTTATGGAAGATGAAAGCGAAGCAGCCGACCAGTGAACTCTGCAACAAACTTCCAGCTTCTCCAAAGACTGCAAAGAGTTCTCTCTCCATCTCCTGCTGCATCACTAAGGATTTATGATCAGGCAGCTCAGTGAAGGTGACGGGTCCAGGTTTATTTTAATACGATGGATCCAACGTACGTTATTCCTTCATGTAGATTTTTATTTTTGTTTTTTTTGTTAGAGCAATATGGTTAAAAATAACCGAGAAATCTGTATTTTATGTTGAGTTAAAGGTTAATATACTATGGTCGGCTGAAGTCTGTTTACTTTGATATTTATATATTTTGAATTATTTGTCTTTAATGGACTGGAGACCTGTCCAGGTGTCCCCCGCCTCTCACACAGTGATGGCTGATATGGGCACCAGTGATACCAGTGACTCGAAAAGGAAGAAGTGGATGAAGATGATGGATGGAAGAATTATTTGTTCCTATTATTTTTATTTATTTATTTATTTTTTAGAAAAAAACTCAGGCAACTAAGCTAACCTATTACTGGTAATTTAAGTTACAGAATTTTATGCACTCCTGTATTTGTTCCTATTTTTGGTATAAATATAAAATAATGCAAAAAGTATTTGATACAGTAAGGAACCTAAAATGATTGTTTTAAATAAATGTTCTATTTACATTGTTGTTTAATCTTTTCAGCTTGTCAGTTACATATACATTATAATTGAAACTAAATTTATGACCATGTCAATAGAAAAATAGTTTCTGAATTAAAAAAAAGAAAAATTGATTTTGAATCGTATCGTGACACCAAAAATCGGAATCGGATCGCCAGACACAAGAGATTCGCCCGCCCGCCCTCCCTCCATCCATCCATCCATCCATCCATCCATCCATCCATCCATCCATCCACCCATCCATCCACCCATCCATCCATCCATCCATCCATCCATCCATCCATCCAAAGTATCTAAAGCGTCTGTCTGTCTAATATTTGAGAGAAAAGGCTTGATGTGTACATAGAAAAAGTCTTGGATCTTTGAGTTCAGCTGGGAGCAAAACAAAAGTGTTGTTTACATTTTTGTTCTGAATGTATATGTGGCAGCCATCTTGGATTTTGACGTTGCAACCCAATTTTTGAAAGGAACTTTCCTTAGACCTAGATGCAGCTAAACACCAAAATGGAAGTTGGTTCCTCACAACGTTCACAGACAGAGGCCATTTACAATTTCCACTTTTCGCTCTGCGACGAGGAGGCCTCAGTCCAGCTCCACTCATGTCAGCCATGATGACAGCATGCAGCTTCTAACTGCGACATACGGAAGAAAATCATTACAAAGCCAACTTACTTTTCCCTGTCAGTCTTGTAGATGCGGGCGATCTCGGGTACTAAGGGGTCGTCCGGGTTCGGGTCACACAGCAGGGAGCAGATAGACAGGAGAACTGGAAAGGACCGTGCACAAAGGTTAAGATGAAACTAATACATGTCGTTTGATCTTACAGGAGTGAAGGGAATGGTACGGCTCAGTACTAATGAAGGAAACGTCCTAAATGTTCTCTAAAGAACAGTCCATGCCTGTCGTCTGGAGGTCGGCTCACCTTTGGAGATGGTGAGAGCTGGAGACCACTGTGATCGCAGAATGTCAAGACAAATGCTGCCGTTGCTGTTGATGTTTGGATGGTAGATTCTTGTGGTAAATGCAACCTGAAAGCAGAGGAAAAAACATCAAAGTGGGTGATTGGGGGCAAACTGCAGCACAACAGGAAAGTGAAGGAAAAGAAACGGCGACATGTTTGAACAGGCCAGAGGAACTTGATGTGTCTCTCAGATACTCGTTGTTTCTAACATGTTAATTTCCTCACTGTATGAGCGAACAAGTATTTGAACATGTGCAACTTTGCAAGTTCTCCCACTTAGAAATCATGGAGGGTCTGAAATTTTCACCTTAGCTGCATGTCCACTGTGAGAGACAATGTAAAAAAAAAAATATCCAGAAATCACAATGTATGATTGTTTAAATAATTTATCTGTGTGTGAGTGCTGCAAATAAGTATTTGAACACCGGTCAATCAGCAACAATTCTGGTCCTCAAAGACCCGTTAGTCCACCTCCACTCCACTGATTATTCTAAATCAGAAGCAGCTGTTTGAGGTCGGTAGCTGCATAAAGACACCTGTCCACCCCACACAATCAGTAAGACTCCAACTACTAACATGGCTAAGACCAAAGAGCTGTCCAAAGACACCAGAGACAACATTGTAGACCTCCACAAGGCTGGAAAGGTCTACGGGGCAACTGCCAAGCAGCTTGGTGAAAAAAGATCAACTGTTGGATCAACTATTAGAAAATGGAAGAAGCTAAACATGACTGTCAATCTCTCTGGGACCGGGGCTCCATGCAAGATCTCACCTGGTGGCGTATCACTGATCCTAAGAAAGGTGAGGAATCAGCCCAGAACTACACGGAGGAGCTGGTCCATGACCTGAAGAGAGCTGGCACCACTGTTTCCAAGGTTACTGTGGGTAATACACTAAGACGTCATAGTTTAAATCATGCATGGCACGAAGGTTCCCCTGATTAAACCAGCGCACGTCCAGGCCCGTCTGAAGTTTGTCCATGACCATTTGATGATCCAGAGGAGTCATGGGAGAAAGTTCTGAGGTCAGATGAGACCAGAATAGAACTTTTTGGTCTTAATTCCACTCACCGTGTTTGGAGGACGAAGAACGATGAGCACCATCCCAAAAACACCATCCCTACTGTGAAGCATGGGGGTGGAAGCATCATGCTCTGGGGGTGTTTTTCTGCACATGGGACAGGACGACTGCACTGTATTAAGGAGAGGATGACCGGGGCCATGTAGTGAGAGATTTTGGGGAACAACCTCCTTCCCTCAGTTAGAGCATTGAAGATGGGTCATGGCTGAGTCTTCCAACATGACAATGACCTGAAGCTCACAGCCAGGAGAACCAAGGAGTGGCTCTGTAAGAAGCAGATCAAGGTTCTGGAGTAGACCAGCCAGTCTCCAGACCTGAACCCTGTAGAAAATCTTTGGAGGGAGCTCAAACTCCGTGTTTCTCAGTGACAGCCCAGAAACCTGGTGATCTAGAGAAGATCTGTGTGGAGGACTGGACCAGAATCTCTGCTGCAGTGAACCTGGTGAAGAACTACAGGAAACCTTTGACCTCTGTAACTGCAAACAAAGACTACTGGTCCAAATATTAACATTGATTTCACAGGTGTTCAAATACTTATTTGCAGCAATAACACACAAATAAATTATTAAACAATCATACATTGTGATTTTTTTTTTACACTATGTCTCTGACAGTGGACATGCACCCAAGATGAACATTTCAGACCCTCCATGATTTCTAAGTGGGAGAACTTTCAAAGTCACAGGTGTTCAAATACTTGTTTTCCTCACTGTATGTCTTACCTTTGGAGGTTTGAAGGGGTAATCTGTTGGGAAGTGTATGGTCAAGAAGAAAACCCCGCTCTGGTAAGGACTGTCGTTCTAGAGCACAGAAACAAGCACAGGCTCAGTACAACAGTAAACTGGGGTGTGTGTGTGCGAAGTAAACAAAAACTTTTAGCTGCTAAAAGTTGATCCTTCTCAACTAAAACAAGGAAAACCTTTACCTTAAATAACTGAGGTTTTACAGGTAAAATGTGAAACTCTGATTTAAGAGTCAATGAAAAACTCAAAGAAAAAGATCAAATTCAACATCTGATCTCGTCAGTACTTACAGGTCCCATTATTGTGGCTTGCCAGTGAAACACTGAAACAAAAAACAACAAATTCCAATGAGTGTTAAAGTACATTTACAGAATGTAACGTAAAATGTTTGTTGGATTAGTTGTAAAATATAAAGTCAAAAACCTCAGGACAATCGTTTTAGGTCATCTACATTTGTCTTTAGCAGTAAACCTGAACAACATGTGAAGACTTAAAACTATTGCTGTAAAGTTACCGTATACAATTTAAAAACTAAAGTTTAACACACTGTGACCATAACTTATTTTAACGTGTTGTCAACAGATGTCAATCAAACAAAATGATCACAACAGAAAGCTCCAGCAGGTCTAAAAACAAAAACAAACATATTTAATTAGTCAGGGAAACTAAACAGCCACTGGCCAAAAGGATGGACCAGCACAGAAGATCAACATCATCAGGCCAGGACTCTGCGGTCTACACTCATCTCCAGGTCAGAGGTCACTCTTTCAGGGATGAAGATTCAATTCAACCTTTATTTCTACAGGTTAGTCTCATTGAGCCTCGAGGACTCGAGAGAGACCTGATTTAAGAAAGAGTGATGACAACAATGGACAATCATAAACAAGCATATAAAATGAAATGTACAAACCGGATTCCAAAAAAGTTGGGACACTAAACAAATTGTGAATAAAAATTGAATGCAATGATGTGGAGGTGCCAACATCTAATATTTTATTCAGAATAGAACACAAATCACAGATCAAAAGTTTAAACTGAGAGAATGTATCATTTTAAGGGAAAAATCTGTTGTTTCCAAATTTCATGACGTCAACAAATCCCAAAAAAGTTGGGACAAGTCCATTTTTACCACTGTGTGGCATCCCCCCTTCTTCTTACAACACTCAACAGACGTCTGGGGACAGAGGAGACCAGTTTCTCCAGTTTAGAAATAGGAATGCTCTCCCATTCATGTCTAATACAGGCCTCTAACTGTTCAATCGTCTTGGGCCTTTGTCGCACCTTCCTCTTTATGATGCGCCAAATGTTCTCTATAGGTGAAAGATCTGGACTGCAGGCTGGCCATTTCAGTACCCGGATCCTTCTCCTACGTAGCCATGATGTTGTGATTGCTGCAGAATGTGGTCTGGCATTATCGTGTTGAAAAATGCAGGGTCTTCCCTGAAAGAGATGACGTCTAGATGGGAGCATATGTTGTTCTAGAACCTGAACATAGTTCTCTGCATTAATGGTGCCTTTCCAGACATGCAAGCTGCCCTCCCACAAATACTCATGCAACCCCATACCATCAGTGATGCAGGCGTCTGAACGGAGCGTTGATAACAACTTGGGCTATCCTTGTCCTCTCTGGTCTGGATGACATGGCGTCCCAGTGTTCCATAAAGAACTTCAAATCGTGACTCATCTGACCACAGAACAGTCTTCCATTTTGCCACACTCCATTTTAAATGACCCCTGGCCCAGTGCAAATGTCTGAGCTTGTAGAGCTTGCTTAGAAATGGCTTCCTCTTTGCACTGTAGAGTTTCAGCTGGCAACGGCAGATGGCACGGTGGATTGTGTTCACTGACAATGCTTTCTGGAAGTATTCCTGAGCCCATTCTGTTATTTCCTTGACAGTGGCATTCCTGTTTGAGGTGCAGTGACGTTTAAGGGTCCGGAGATCACGAGCATCCAGTAGAGTTTTACGACCTTGACCCTTACGCACAGCGATTGTTCCAGATTCTCTGACTCTTTTGATGATGTTATGCACGGTTGATGATGATAACTTAAAAATCTTTGCTATTTTACGCTGGGTAACACCATTCTGGTATTGCTGCACTATCTTTCTGCGCAACAATGGTGGAATTGGTGATCCTCTTACCATCTTGGCTTCTGAGAGACACTGACACTCTGAGAAGCTCTTTTTATACCCAATCATGTTGTCAATTGACCTAATTAGTGTTAATTGGTCTTCCAGCTGTTCGTTATATGCTCAATTTCCTTTTTCCAGCCACTTTTTTCTACTTGTCCCAACTTTTTTGGGATTTGTTGACACTGAAATTTTGAATCAACATATTTTTCCTTTAAAATGTTACATTTACTCAGATTAAACTTTTGATCTGTCATCTATGTTATATTACGAATAAAATATTGACATTTGCCATCTCCACATCATTGCATTCAGTTTTTATTCACAATTTTAGTGTTCCAACTTTTTTGGAATCCAGTTTGTATATAGAAACAAAAAAACAGCTAGGTTGTAAGGCGATTAAAAAACTAAAAACAGGAACATGTCTGCACTGGTTTTTCCAGGAACGTAACAGATGTTGAAGCCACTTGGAGAGGTCAAGATGTTCCAGGAAACAGGAGCGGAGTAGGAGAAGGTCCTTTTGTCTAATTCAGTTCGCATTGAGGGAACACTGCAGGTAATAATGTCCTGAGAGCGCACGCTGTAGCTGCACTCACGCAGAGACATGTAGGAGGAGATGTATGAAGGCAGCAGACCAAGAAGTGATTTAAAGATGAAAATGTACCAGTGAGAGACTCTGTGTGAAGTTAATGATGTCCAGTTAACCAGTGAATAATGGGTGTACATACAAGATGTTCACATCCTGGATAGAGAGGAACGATGGTTTGAGAGATGAGTGAAGGAGGCCATCATTGTCAAGAGCACCCGTCCATCATTAAACAGGAGTAGAGGCCTCAGTGTTCAACTGTCCTCGTCTTAAGGCTCCAGTATACTGCCATGTATGTCCGTTCACGTGTACGTATGCGTGTACTGTACGCAGAGGGTTCAGACTTCATACTCCAGCGTACACCCCGAGCAGCTGCAGAGCAGCTTCACAGACAAGGGGCGTTTACCTTGGGGACAAATTGAGGTTGCCGATTGGTCACTTGCTGACACGCCTACTGGATTGATTGATAGGTCGGAAAAAATAAAAAAAGCGAGCGCTGGCAGCCTCCGCCGCAGCGGTGTTCTGTGTTTATATGTTGTTAATAAAAAGTTCTAAAAAATAAAAAAACAGGGAGCGCTGGCTCTACAGCCCACACATCAGACCAGCCCACCAGGAACTCTCCAGACCCTCCCGCAGCCACGCTGGACCTGAGTTTAATTTGCTCGTGACAAATTCCTCCATTTCTCACCATTTCAGTCATGACATCAACGGAGGAGGAAGAGATCACTGCCTCTTGGCAAAAAAACAAAAGAAAAGGCCAGATCAGGGATGAAGAAGGAATTTAATACATTGGTGTCGCATACAAAACAGTCCGTCGCTGGGCAGTTTATTGTGCGACACCGCGTACTTGTATGCAGTCGTAAAAATTGAGCTTTGCACGGACATGCCCTGGGGGTACGCACGTACCTCTGCGTACGTACGTGCGTACCTCTGCGTATGGACGTACGCGGCAGTATACTGGGGGCTTTACAATGCTATTACTGCTAGTATCACTCAGTCCTCTGTGAATAACAAGCGGCCATCAGGGTGCCAATGATCCATGATGATGGTCCTTCTTGATCATGTGAACAGCTGGTTTTGGCTGTCCCCATCAAACTGGTAGATCCACTATGAGAAGGTGATATCTAGGGTGCATTCACACCTGATAGTCCGGTAGACTCGGTTCGGTTGGGGACCAATATTCATGACCTTTTGTTACATTTGAGCTGGTGCGTTTGCATTCACACTGCACTGTGCAGTCGAGTCAACCTGTTGAACCAACCTGTTCCCCCGCTCGCCTGTGGGGGCGCTGCACCAAGAACTACGGAAAGAAATGACACAAAAACCTCTTAAGACACTTCTTCTTCTGGAAATAAAAATAAAAACAAAGTGGCATCAAGTTTTAACAGTTTAGGAGTTATATTTTGTCATTTTTCAAAAATGGACTTAGCATGAGCAGAAGATGAGACAGAAGACCATGGAGAATATTGTTTTCCACACAAGACAACTGACGGCTCTAGATGAGGTCAGAGAAATGTGTGTTTGTTTGTCCTGCGCTGTACTCCACTTCTTGCTTGTGGAGCGGGGCTTGGTCTGTTTACATTCACACTGCACTCGAACCGCGCTGGAGTTCTCTTCTACCAGACCCAGACCTAGGTTTTAGCCCGGGCCAGAGTTCTCCTTTTTGTTCCGTGACAGAGTTTGATGGTGCGTTCACACCTCCCTAAACGAACCGGACTTTCTAGGAAAACGAGCTAGAGTTGGATTAAAGTGGACTAAACAGGGCTGGTGTGAATGCACCCTTAGAAGAGCGAGTTTGTTGCAGCTCCTCAGGCTGAAGCCTTTCTATACAAGACGAAACGTTTCAACAAAGAAGAATCCGTCCAGAGGAGCTGAGTTGTAGTCGACTGTAAAGCAGTTTATTTGAAGTCAGACGGCAGGAAATGACAAACAAAGCAGCTTTGTCATTTCTGTCACGGTGAAGTTTTAGTGTTTGAAGGCGTCACTCAAAATACACAAATATTAAACGTAAAATTAAACCAAACATTTTTAATGTTCATCTAAATGAAGTAATTGATCACTTCCTGTCTGATGTGATCCGAGTTGTCATACAATGTTATGTAAATTCACCCAAAACTTCAGTCAGAATAGATTTATTTTACAGAAGCAATCTCTCCAGGCGTGTAGGACTATGTAATCCCATTTTAAAGACTAGAAAGTAGTTGGGTCAAAGTTGATTCATTCAGCACATTTAAAAACCACCTCACTTACCAAAGTCTGCACAAACTAATTTAAATATAAAACTTGGTGTTTAAACTTGAAGCCAAAACTCTGCTGGCAGTAAGACTGAGGCTCAAACAGCTTACAGATAAGAAGTCATTTCCTATTGAGCCTGAACGAGCAGCTGGATTTCCAGGAAGATTAATATCTAAACATTTTTCTGTGCAAAGGTTTTTAGCCCAAGAATGCCCATTTATATGGCTAGTGTTCATATGCCCTATAAAAAGCATGAATTACTACATGAATGACATGGTTTTAAATGGTTTAACTTTAACAGAACTTTTTAAACTAATGAGCAAATAAGACCAAGTTAAATATGAGACACTTTAATAATGTATGAAATATAACCTGCAGGAGTTCAGACATGAAAGAGCCGTGGGAGAGTTCCAGGTGTTCAGGTCCTTGTCCCACAGCATTACTACACTCATCAGGGACTGGATACTTTACATGGTATACGTAAAGTCAACAAGTATCCATACTGGTACCAGTTATAAACCAAGTCCAGTTGAAGTTTTCAACCAGTCAATACCATTTAGAATAAAGACCAGTCCTGGGAGTTAAATCTAAAGTGTAAAATCTAACCATGCCATAATCAACGATCCATAATTAATTTAAAGGACTTGAACTATACGGATTGTGCAAAGAAGTATCTGAACAAACAGTTTGTCTGAATAACATCCAGGTGTAAATTAATTCAGTAGGTTCTGCAGGAGTTGGACCGCAGGAGACGGTCGTTCATCCCTCGGCCGTCTGGCCAAACATCCGAACACTGTCCAGTTTGGATGCAAATCAGCTCGTGGAACGTTGTTTACAGCTCAAACAGCTTGGAGCAACCTGAAGAACCCGTTATCACAAAATACAGTACCCAACGCCAACTACTTCAAATTCAAGTCCCTCAGAATATCCAGTGCTCAGAGGTGACAAGTGTTTACAGGAACCATTATTACCAAACACACTGGGCTTATGATGGCACGATCCATGACAGCAGAATTACAAACAAAAACTCAAAGGGCTCAAGTTTTTGAAGAAACCAAAGAGTAAAAAAACTGAGTGAGCGTCTGAAAACAAACAAGCAGCACAACAACGTCCTCCGTAAGAGGGACTCAAATAGCCACACGCACGCACGCACGCACGCACACACACGCGTACGTGGTGGCAGCCATTGTGAATTTTGATGTGGCAACTTAATTTTTGACAGGAACCTTTCTCAACATGGAGGTCTGTACCTCACTTTTCAAGTGATCATGCTCACAAGATGGACAGAGGGTTATTTCCAGCTCGGTCGATGCTCTGCGATGGTGGAGACCAAAGAATGAACCCAGGGGCTCAGTTTGGTATTAGACTGTAGATCAGTGTGATCATGAATTGAGATGATCACTAGTAAAATACATAAATGAACTGTGGCTGCATGTAGATGTAAGTTTCATTAGTCTGCAATAAATCAGTAACTGTAGTCTTGATTATTTTACTAGAGTGGAACAAGAGACATTTGTTGCCCAAATACCATTTTGATTATTAACCTGTGGAGTTGGGCTGAAACAGGAGCAGAGTGAAGAAAAATCTGATTCATCGGGCTGGGACAAAAGAAACAAACTTCACACTCTCTTATAAAACACACTGATTTCACATCATCTTATCAGTCGTGTTTCAGAGCGTTAACTCGCACACGTGACCTGCTGCTGTTGCACTGAGCACAGCAGCTGAGAGTTGATGCTGTCCACGTGAGAGAAAAGACCGCCCGTCTTCATCTTCATCAGTACCCGCACTGCCAGAACTGTACTCTTTACCTTCTTACAGAACCTCCAGAAGGGACATTGGTAAAACTGATGCAAAATGTGTTTCTCGTGTGCAGCAAACAGTCGTGTGCATGCAGTATTATATGGTGCACAACAGATACTTTCCGTGCACACGAGAAACTGGTTCAATCTTTTTTCCTACCAGCACCCATGAAGGGCTCCACAAGACCCCGACTGATCAACGTGGAGACAATCAGAATGTCCTCACCACGGTGCTGTGCGTGCACTTGGCTCGCAGGAGAAGGTGGGCGCAGCTGCTTTACATTCTCCCTCCTCTGTAATTCTCACATCGGTTTACGACAACATGGAGTGCACGACGCAGCAGGACGATTTCAACATTTCTTTTGGGTCACCCACAATCCCCACTGAACATGTTTGAGCTGACTTGTATGTTTGCGTCACTCCCTTGATTTTTGATAATAGGTTCATTTTTTTAGCAAGGAAATAATATGCGAGGCCTACAGTACAGGTTCGCAAGCCGTGCACATGAAAGTAGGCCGTGAATCTCAAAAACTGGTCATGCTCAACAAAGTTGACGTGACCCTGCTGTGGTGAGGTTTTTCTGAACATAGAAAATCGGAGCAGTTCAGTAACTACTTGCAATGTTGGCGATTTATGTCCTTCTCACCCGTCTATGTAAACGTTAAGGTGAAAAAGATTCTGAATGGTGGGATCAAATTTACAGTCTCCTACGACCAACTCTTTACAGGGGTGCAGAAAATAGGGTTTTGTTGCTCTTTGGAGCCACAGCACGCCCTGCTCTCAACACCACGACACGTGATATATATGTGAAGTTCACCATCACTTGTGAGGTACCGAGCATTAATGATTAGAGCCCGACAGATACATTGTTAGGGGCAGATATAGGCATTTGGGGACATATAAGTATTGGTGATAATTGTCCCATTATGTGCCGATATAAACACTGGGAACCAGCCATGTCTAGTTGCAAAAGGCATAATTGTACAATGTATACAAAGTATCCAGGAGAGGACGTATACAACGTATTTTCAAGTCATGCCTGCTTTAACTTTCACTTTCAGCACAGCCCGAGCAACGAGCAATACTGTGCAGCGTATTTTTCTGAACAGAGCATGGTGAGTTTATTGTAACTGATCTGTTCATAAAAAAATCTACAATAAATTCTCTTCAATCCTCCAACCCACTTGTCATTAGCGTACATACCTTTCAAGTGAGCAAGCTAACATTTAGATAACCTAGCTAGCAGCATAGGCTACTGCCTTGTAAAACTAGAACAAAAAATCTAAAGTAAAGGTAAAATATATATCAGTGTTAATAACGTTCTCTTTGCCGTCCTCAGTGAAGCGCACCGTCAGTCTGAAATATTTAGTTCTCTGCAGTGAAAACTACAACGTTGCTGCGGTCAGTACGAATTGGACCTTCACCGTACGTGACTGTAAACATGAACAGGGAAGCATGTACCATTGTTTCATTTTTATTTTTTAACACTTGATAACTTTATGGTTTATAAAGAGGATAGAAAACGTGAATGCACGTTAAAAAGACTGTTTCAGGGCTTCAGGTGTTAAAACAAGTTTAAAAGTAGCTGTTCACTTAGATTCTTGGAGGACAAAGCTCAAACATTTTCAACCAGTACAGTAGTCATCAGCATTAGCCTACCCGCTCCATTATCAGTTTCAGTAGTCATCAGCATTAGCCTACCCGCTCCATTATCAGTATCAGTAGTCATCAGCATTAGCCTACCCGCTCCATTACCAGTACAGTAGTCATCAGCATTAGCCTACCAGCTCCATTACCAGTACAGTAGTCATCAACATTAGCCTACCCGCTCCATTACCAGTACAGTAGTCATCAGCATTAGCCTACCCGCTCCATTATCAGTATCAGTAGTCATCAGCATTAGCCTACCCGCTCCATTACCAGTATCAGTAGTCATCAGCATTAGCCTACCCGCTCCATTATCAGTATCGGTGATGGACAAAATGTCCATATCGGTCGGGCTCCATTACTGATATTAGTTAAAGGACAGCTCATGTTTGTCCGGCCCCGCGGCACACTGGTCAAATGCTTCATTTGACCAAAAACATCTGCACTGCATGCAGATGTTTTCCCTTTTTTATGTTGCGCTGTGTGGAAACAACATTGTTTCTTGTTAATTAAATAATTTGAGGTGCAACATGAACACAGATTCTTTACAAGAAGTAGAGCTACTGAGGTGTCAATCCCACAGCACTGATAATTTGTTGAATTTATAATCTGAAAGTTTATTCCACATTAGGACTCCGTATTGGCAAGTCCTTACAGTGAAATGACTGATCAGCAGTGGGAACAAAAACATTCTGATCAGGGTGCCATAGTCACTTCCTCTAACAGTGTTCCTTGTTGTTTTAAGTTTGGGTCAGTATAGTGCTCCAACATCAGGTGGTCCTCTCCATGAAGGAAAAAGTTGTTTTCCCTCCAAACAGAAAGAGTTGCATCTTTGCCACAAACATTTTCCACAAGGGTTTTCAGTTTTATGCTTTTAGCTGCCTCTTCACCTTCTCTGGTCAGCCCAGAGTGGAACTCCACGTTTACATGTCAAGTCAGGGCCGAATCACATGACTGAGCGCGTGTCGGCGTAAATGTGGGAACAACTGAAAATATTTACGTTGCATGAGCTCAGCTGCACCGACGGCTTTAGCAGAGAACCTATAGCGTGCATGGCGGAGTGTTACGTTTGCATTGCGCGTGGTTTGGAGTCTGAGCTGCTCTTCTCCGCTCCCCGTCCAGAAGTGGTAGAGCAGAGTGGGAGGTGGGGGGTGTGTTGGGCGGGGTGCTCAGTTCTGTTGACAGGGCGGGGCACCCTCCCTGGATAATGGTTAGGGGAAACACCAATACTGCAGGTGAGTTCATGATGAGCAGGTAAACACGCCATCTTTACTTTCATTATTACCTCATCTTACTGTCTGTAGTGGTTGTTCTGGGGTGAACCACAAGAACTGCAAGTCATGGCAGTTTTACGGCTGGATAGTTAGGCTCAGTGCAAGCAGTTCAACATCGGAGACTTCCCAGTTGGAAAAAAAACTTGTGCCAAGAGGCAAAGTGGAAAAATACCTCATATATCATTTGTCTGAACTGATGAAGTGGTTTAGATTTTGGACCGAGTAAATTTGTTCTGAATGAGTTGAGCTCTGAAGTAGTCGTCTGCTCGAAACCCTATAACAGATTTAAACTAAGATCACTAACTGCTGTCTGCAGTTTACTGCAGGTAAGACACTGACTGCTCATAAGTACTTTACAGAAGCTCACCTGAGACGTCAAGGCAGCATCTCCCCGAGCTGCAACTGTCTGACACTAGTCGGCCAATGGAAATCACAATAGGTACATTTCACAGGTAGTCTGGGTATTTGCGACCAGCCACGTTCAGTTTGTGAAAATTGGGGCTTATGTTCATGGACATGTCTTACAATCAGAGCCAGGCGTGTCAAACTCATGTACAAAGTAGGGGTGCACAGATTGTAGTTTTCTGGCTGATTAACAAGCCTGAGCTGCTGATACTGGTTCAGTTTTATAACCAACACTGTCAGGAGTCTTCAGGTCACAGTGCACCTTCAATCTTCCATCTGATTTGACTGAAAAACAGACCCTTGAACAATCCTAGAAACATTACAAACTGGTTTTAACTGGTCATGAGGTGGAGCTCTGAAATATAAATGAGAATCAGACAACTGTTGTTAAAACTAAAAAACTGGTAAAATCGGTTTCTCGTCCAAGTATCGACGGATTTCCAATTTCCCCAAATAAAGGAACTTGGGTGCGATAATTGTCTGGTGCACTCCTAGTACCAAGAGGGTGAGAATGAAGCGCTTGGTTCAGCCACGCTTCAGTTTCCATCGATACATTAACTCAAGTCCGATATCGGACCGCTCTCCTCGTTTCCACACAATCCAAGATTACTCAACACATTTTTCTTGACTTCAAAGTTCAACAACTGTCATGAGAAGTCTGCACTAAATAAAGTTATAATAACCGTTTTAAAGCAAATAAATAAATAATAGAGGCAATAAATATTTTTACATATAAAATTCTATTTTGAGGGTCAGGTAAGATTAACAAGGGCCAGATGGCTGCAGTTTGAAATGTGGTAGTCTGTGCACAGTACTTCATTACCCACCTCCGCAGTACCTGATTTATGCCCACCACTTTTACAATGAAAATACATAAACTTTTACATAATTATTGTTTATCAGTGGAGTGGTGAGACAATCAGGCCTGTAGCCTTGGATGTTTTCTGTTGTAAGAGACCTCATATGTACATGTGAAAATACAGTGGAGCTGTCAAGTTTATGGAAACTAAAACGAAACGTCTTTGAGACGGTTTTGAGACACACAACTTGTGACTTGTGAGAAAAATGTATGATTTTTTTTTAGCATGTTCAAAATTCAGGCAACAAGATTTGAAGCCTCTCACATGAAGAAACTGAGGACCCCTGCAAACATTTTAAAACATTTCAAACTCCCTTGTGAAAGCTGTTCACCAGCTAGTCTCAGTGAGACCTTAAACAGAGTGGAGTCTAAAGAAGCCAACATCTGTGAACCCCAAAGGTGCTGTTCGTTTCAGCTGACCTGTGAGCGGTCAATCTGCATCCTACAGCAGAGAACGCTCTTCATCTTCCCATTATTCCAAGACTTTATTAGCTATAGTTTTATACCTTTACAGTGATCCAACATTGTAACTGTGGCCACTATTTCCTAAATGTGTTTGCACAACAACAACAACAACAACAACAACAACAACAACAACAACAACAACAACAACAACAACAACAACAGATGTACTTCCTGAATTCAGGTCAATGCACAGACTCATTTTATGGAACGTGTTTTGTTCCTCTCCGAGATGTGTGGCCTGGGCAGTTTTGCATTTTCTGTCACTGCTGTCCAGACTGTGGTAAAAGAAAAGCGAGAGAAGCTCGGGGAGAAGTCAAGCCTAAATGACCTTATGGGCAGAACAGGACAAACCCCATGAACTAGTGTTTATTCACTTCTAGTGTTAGTATTAGCAACATAAACATTTAGTTTTGTACAAGCGGCTTATTAAATGATCAGGCCAGACGACGGATGTTGGAAACCAGTAATGTGCTTTGATTAGTTAGCTCTTAAGCTCCTGTTTGAATGAGTTGAGACAAATTCCAATCAATTGTTTTCAACGTGCTTAGCCAAACTGCGTATTGGAAAAGTTGTATGAAAATGACAAATATGTTGGAATGTTGCTGTTGGAATATATTTTTTGTGTTCGCTGTTCGTCCCTGCTGTTTTCCACAGCGCCAACACTCCCCCAGAACAAACAATAATCATAATATAAACCACTTGGGAACGAGGCGGGGTTGAAAATCTCCATTAAACCCTGCATATAATCAACTAAACCTGTTTAGCTCGAGTCCGTTTCCTTGAAAGATTTGGTTCTGGTGCACGACAAAGATACGCCTTTTCCCACGGGCTTGACTCGGCCCAACTCGTTACGGCTTTCAAGTCTTTCCCCTGGTGATCCCACTCGGTTCCAGCTTGGTTCTTAGGACCCACTCAATCGAGCTGAAAATCTGTCGTCAGCAGAATGCAGCTCATCGATTGGTCAGAGAGCAACGTCAATCATAAGAGCAGCTCATTGACAAGAATCACCCATCATTTTTAATACTTGCACCCACAGCATTCATTTTGTTCATTTCTTTAAATATTTGTGTGTGTGTCCATTAAAACGGCAACACAAACCAACACTATGGTACTACGAGGAAGTACAGATGTTCCCGTTCTTGTGGGCTGAAAAATCCACACAGAGCTACACCAAATGCACACTGTTTATGGGGCTCTGACCACCGCAGCAAAGGTGGCCTTCACTTGGCCACTGTAATTCTGGAAATCATGGCAGAGCACGGTGAGTCCTTTGTGATTTTATTTTACTTTGTTGTTCATTGCAGAGTTGTGTTAGTCTTCATCCATCCATCCATTCTTCATCTTCTTCTGAAGTCGGGTCACGAGGGCAGCAACTTGAGCAGGGAGGTCCAGACATCTCTCTCCACAGACTCTTCCAGTTCTTCTGGGTGGACTCCAAGGTGTTCCCAGGCCAACCGAGCCATAGTCTCTCCAGGGTGTGCTGGGTCTAACTCAGGGTCTCCTCCCAGTTGGACATGCCCGAAGCACCTCTTTAAGGATGTGGAGGAGCAGCGGTTCTACTCTGAGTCTCTCCTGATAACTGAACTTCTCCCCCCGTCTCTAAGGGAGAGTCCAGCTCCTGCAGAGGAAACTCATTTCAACCTCCTGGATCCACGATCTCATTCTTTCAGTCTCTACCAGAGTTCATGACCAGAGGTGAGGAACGTAGACCGACCGGTGAACAGAGAGTTTTGTTTGTCTTGGTTAGGAAATAACATTACAGAACTTTGGGTGGCTGTGCTGTGACGATCCCGTCCACATTAAGGTGGCACTGAAGGAATATGGAAGTCCTAGAGACCATGTAGCCCACAGGTGCCTCGAGGGCCGGAGTCCTGCAACTTTTAGATGCGTCTCTGATGCCACACAGCTGAATCAAATGAGGAGGTCATTAGCAGGACTTTGGAGAACTTGACTGCACTGAGAAGCTAATTCAGTCATATGATTCAGCTGAGTGGCATCAGAGACATCTAAAGGTTGCAGGACTCCGGCCCTCGAGGCCTGGAGTTTGAAACCCCTGTAGCCCAAGTTGAACTGGGCAATGGAAAAATGGTATAACTGCTGGAATGTTTTGTTGTTGTCATTGTTGTTGCTGGTTTCTGCATTTTTTCCACAGTCAATAGTCACTAATAATAAAGAACTAATCACAATGTAATCCATTTGGGGAAAAATGAACACAGCACATCAACTAAACCCGTTTAGCCCGAGTCCGTTTCCTCGAAAGGGTTTGTTTCAGGTTAACAACTGTCATACACACTGTACCCTTCACCACCTGCTGAGGAGACTAAGCACACTAGTCATTAGGAACCAGTTAACAAAAACTGGCCCTTATGTGCATTTTCTATGAGGTTTTGATGCAAACTCACTGTCGTCGCCTACTGGTCCTGCAGAACACTGGGCTGGTGGGTCCCGTGCCAAGTCGTTCAACTCCTAAAACAAATAAAGCAGATGTAAGTTGATCACAGCGTGCATTTCCTCACACATCATTTTAAAGCTCAATGTTTAGACTGAAGCACAAAATAAAAATCAGTCCCAGTAACACCAGACATCCATAAGGAACAGGTGGAAGTCCCTCCACCATGATCCATGTTTGTCAGGTGACAGCACCTTGTGTGAACTCCTGCGAGGTGTCACATTAACACAGTGACAGACCTGTGTTCTGAGCCAGCAGCCTGCACAGGTAGGCAGACATGCAGCCTGCACAGGTAGGCAGA
>NC_056501.1:51101264-51102890 GCF_014905685.2 Nematolebias whitei | reverse complement strand
CAGCCTGCACAGGTAGGCAGACATGCAGCCTGCACAGGTAGGCAGACATGACAGCCTGCACAGATACAGACATGACAGTCCTGTGTTCTGAGCCAGCAGCCTCCACAGGTAGGCAGACATGACAGTCCTGCACAGGTAGGCAGACTCACCTCGCCACCGGATGAAGAGCATCTCAGCGTGACCTCAGCAGAAGTAAGGAGTACCTTCAGGAGGATTAATCCGCACAAAGCAACTGGCCCAGACAACATCCCCGGAAAAGTGTTGAAGGAATAAGCTGATCAGCTCTGTGAGGTGCTGGCAGACATCTTTAACACCTCACTTACCCTGGAGACAGTTCCCACCTGCCTGAAGACTGCCACCATCATCCCAGTCCCAAAAAGCTCTACAGTGACTGGTCTGAATGACTATCAGCCAGTGGCCCTCACCCCGATAGTCGCTAAATGCTTCGAAAAACTGGTCATGACTCACATCAGAACAACCATCAACATCAACGAGGACCCTCATCAGTATGCATATCGTGAAAACCGATCAACAGAGGACGCCATCTCCTCTGTGGTCCACACTGCGCTCAACCACCTGGAGCAGAAGGACTCCTACGTCCGTATGCTCTTTGTGGACTTCACATCTGCCTTCAACACCATGATCCCCCAAACCCTGATGGACAAACTATCCACACTAGGACTAAGCCCCTCCATCTGCAACTGGGTACTAGACTTTTTAACAAACAGACCACAGTTAGTGAGGATCCACAACCTCTCCTCGTCCACCATAACCCTCAGCACTGGCTCTCCTCAGGGATGTGTGTTGAGCCCCCTTCTGTTTACTCTGCTCACATATGATTGTGCAGCTACCCATCCAGGCTGTCACATTGTAAAGTTTGCAGATGATACAGCGGTGGTGGGATGCATCACAAACAATGATGAGTCCAGCTACAGGCAAGAGGTGGAACACCTGGAGAGCTGGTGCAGAGAGAATAACCTTCACATCAATGTGAAGAAGACAAAGGAGATGATTGTGGACTTCAGAAGGAACAAAAACACCTACACCCCCCTGAACATAAGAGGATCTGCGGTGGAAGTGGTCTCCAGCTACAAGTACTTGGGTGTACACATGAATGACAACCTCAGCTGGAGCAACAACACCACCAGCCTGATGAAGAAAGCTCATCAGAGACTCTACTTCCTCAGACGACTGAGTCAAGCTGGTCTGGGAAGCTCAGTCCTCACCTCCTTCTACAGGTGTGCAGTGGAGAGCATCCTGTGCTCGAGCATCAACGTGTGGCATGGAGGCTGCACAGCTGCAGAAAGAAAAGCTTTGCAGAGAGTGGTGAAGGCTGCACAGAAATCTGTCGGAATCAGCCTCCCCACCATCACAGACATCTACACCTCCAGATGCAGGAAGAGGGCCACCTGCATCATGAAGGACCCCACCCACCCAGCACACACACTTTTTGCCCCACTCCCCTCAGGAAGGAGGTTAAGGAGCATTAAGTGTAGAACCACTAGACTGAGGAACAGCTTCTACCCTGAGGCTGTTAGACTCATGAATCTCTAACTAGAATAATCACTGTGAAAAACCATATCATGTTGCTGCTGATCTGTTTCATGTTGCTGCTGATCTGTTTCA
>NC_056501.1:51099591-51101164 GCF_014905685.2 Nematolebias whitei | reverse complement strand
CGGATTCCTCATTTTTCTGAACTGAATAAAACGTGCATTGAATTTAATGAAATGCAAACGTGAGACGTCATTTATGTTTGACCCATCAAAATGAATGCGGTCATTTATTTACAGAATCAAAGTTTAACATCAAACATTTACATTAATTTGGCAAATTATGAAAATAACAACATAAGCAATCAATCGGGAAAAATCATACGGCCATGATTTTTCCGTTGCTTCACCACAGACATTTATGAAAACTGTACAATTATGATCTTTTACCCACACGGCGGTGGATGAGCACTTTACACAGACATTTCTAAATATCTGGAAGAATTTCTACTTGAGAGAGGAGTTTAAAGATGGGAAAGAAGTTTAAAGAAGAGTAAAAGATGGGGTTTGAGGGAGTGTTGAACAGAACGGCACTCTCCGGGCTTTCTTCAGCTTCATCCTTACAGTACACTTAGGTGGTGAAATCGACTCTTTTACCTGGAGATGTCTCAGGCGAGATTCCGTTTAACGCACCCTTCAGCGTCTCCGTAGGATGCTGTTACTCGTCCGGAGTAGCGGCGAGATTCTGTTTTCCCACAGCTCACCTCAGTGAAGATGTTATAATCCCATGAAACTCGGAAGAGCTCTGTTGTCATGTCAGGATCTTCCCGGCTCACAGAACTGAACAGAGACCCAACTCCCACAGAACCGAACTCTCACAGCTCTCACAGAACTGACAGAACTGTGTATCCAACAGAACCCAGTATCCAACAGAACTGAGTATCCAACAGAACTCAGTATCCAACAGAACTGTGTATCCAACAGAACTGAGTATCCAACAGAACTGAGTATCCAACAGAACTGAGTATCCAACAGAACTCAGTATCCAACAGAACTGAGTATCCAACAGAACTGTGTATCCCAACAGAACTGAGTATCCAACAGAACTGAGTATCCAACAGAACTGAGTAGACCAGGAAGTACCGACATTTTAAAGAGCCCTTTTCCCGGTTCATTCGGGAGTCTCCCCATTGGCCAGAACCGACCAGACGGGGTGTGTTTTGTGACGTAAAAGGTTAGAAGGCAGCAAGAATTGTTATGGAACAGATCAGAAATGTTCTCACAGACAGAGAGAGTTTTGTTTTGGCGAGTTTAAGAAACAGGTGCCAAAACCCCCCTGTTGACGTCTGAGAGGATGTAAACAGGACAGTTGTTCCAACATATGTCTGCTTCAACTCCTGACCCTGGAAACGCACACTTGCTCATTCAAAGGCAGAAATCAGAAAATGCATAAAAATCTGTAACAGACCTCAACATGAGTTCTAACTTTGCATGAGAATTAAAAATCATTACACAGTTAATAAAATTGATTAGTTCACTGCAACATCTAAAATGGTTTGAACTAAGGCACTTTGATTATCAACATTTGTAAAATAGTAATGATAATAGAACAGAGAGTGTTCTTCCACTTGAATTTTCAAGAAAGAAAGTCTCAGGATGGGTGAACCTGTATTTCTGGATTCAAATCAATGAAATGACAGTTCCTGTCCCACAAGGTTCTTAAGGTCAAGAGTTTTGACCTCAGATTAAGTTCACTACA
>NC_056501.1:51093109-51099491 GCF_014905685.2 Nematolebias whitei | reverse complement strand
GAGGTGGAACACCTGGAGAGCTGGTGCAAAGAGAATAACCTTCACATCAATGTGAAGAAGACAAAGGAGATGATTGTGGACTTCAGAAGGAACAAAAACATCTACACCCCCCTGAACATAAGAGGATCTGCGGTGGAAGTGGTCTCCAGCTACAAGTACTTGGGTGTACACATGAATGACAACCTCAGCTGGAGCAACAACACCACCAGCCTGATCAAGAAAGCTCATCAGAGACTCTACTTCCTCAGACGGCTGAGGCGAGCTGGTCTGGGAAGCTCAGTCCTCACCTCCTTCTACAGGTGTGCAGTGGAGAGCATCCTGTGCTCCAGCATCAACGTGTGGCATGGAGGCTGCACAGCTGCAGAAAGAAAAGCTTTGCAGAGAGTGGTGAAGGCTGCACAGAAATCTGTCGGAATCAGCCTCCCCACCATCACAGACATCTACACCTCCAGATGCAGGAAGAGGGCCACCTGCATCATGAAGGACCCCACCCACCCAGCACACACACTTTTTGCCCCACTCCCCTCAGGAAGGAGGTTAAGGAGCATTAAGTGTAGAACCACTAGACTGAGGAACAGCTTCTACCCTGAGGCTGTTAGACTCATGAATCTCTAACTAGAATAATCACTGTGAAAAACCATATCATGTTGCTGCTGATCTGTTTCATGTTGCTGCTGATCTGTTTCAATGTTGCTGCTGATCTGTTTCATGTTGCTGCTGATCTGTTTCATGTTGCTGCTGATCTGTTTTATGTTGCTGCTGATCTGTTTCAATGTTGATGTGTTCATGCGTGCACATCTGCTCACAGACTCATGTTCATGTTTGTGCTGATGTTCAATGTTTTATGTTATGAGTGCTTAGTGTATATTTAGTTGATGTTTTTCTTAGTTCATATCTTAGATGTTATTACTGTTTTTCTTATACATTTTATTGTTGGATGTAACTGGGACCCCGTGTACATAATTTCGCTCCACCACATGTACCACATGAGGTGCGAATGACAAAAAAGAAACTCTGACTCTGACATGCAGCCTGCACAGGTAGGCAGACATGCAGCCTGCACAGGTAGGCAGACATGACAGTCCTGCACAGGTAGGCAGACATGACAGCAGGTGAGCTCAGGTGCGACTCTTCCACACACCGAACCGCTGCGTTAGCATTCATGCTAATGTGCTCAGCTCGACGCAGTACAGGATGTCAGGTACGACACGACACCCCCTCACTGCTCGGACACCACAACATGGACCAAGCTCAAACTTTAACAACAAGACACACTTTAAGTAACAATACAACCAGCAAAGCTGCTTAACAAACGGAACAGCGACGAAGCGCTCGCCATTTATTAGCAACATGCGTTGAAAGGCGAACAAGGCCCGTTTCCAGCGCTCCGTCAAACTGCCAACATTTAATGTCGGTCAGCTACGAACACATCCGACACATCCGACACATCCGACACATCCAACACATCCAACACAGGAGCTGAACTCAGGTCGCGGACATGAAGTATCTACAAGACGCATTTCAAAAACCAGCAGTTTGAACCCAACATTGAGATAAAACGGGACAACGTTCATGTTAGCTTGTGCCATTTACTCCGAGCCAACATGATTCCACTGCCATGGTTAAAAACTACATGATTCCACTGCCATGGTTAAAAACTACATGATTCCACTGCCATGGTTAAAAACTACATGATTCCACTGCCATGGTTAAAAACTACATGATTCCACTGCCATGGTTAAAAACTACATGATTCCACTGCCATGGTTAAAAACTACATGATTCCACTGCCATGGTTAAAAACAACATGATTCCACTGCCATGGTTAAAAACTACATGATGACTGGAGTCTGTTAAACCGTCTTATTATTTAAAATGAGTCTGACGAGTCGTTGCCTGTGGATTTTTCTAACGGTAGTCCGGCTGTTAGCTTACCTTAGCAAGTTCCTGTCGCGTCAAGTGTGTACTATTAGCAGTAATTCATGTCAAACATTTGAGCTGTTACACGGGTACAAGTCGTAAAGTCCTCTTGTGTGACCGGGTGTGTACGCGCAGTGTCCCTCTCACGCCGCTAACACTGAACGGTGTTAGCCAACCACCTGCTAGCGGCGTTTCTCACATTTTAAAAAGAAACTGGACTCTCAGATCCTTCACAGAATTCCACACGGTAATAAATGTATGCTTGTCAAACATACGCGTGTTTTCTGAAACCCTGGGCAGAGCCACAAGCGGCCAGGCTGCCCAGCGGCTCGGCTGGCCCTGGTAGCGGCGGCAGCAGTTGCAGTGAGGCGGCGCACGGCTGCTCCGAGCCGCCTACCATCCAGCCCGAGCGGCCGGACGAAACTTTGGAGAAAATATTCAAATATTATTCTCAGTTCGATGAACCCGTGGGACAAGCGTCCGAATGCCAACCTCGGAGGTAAAGCCACAAACCAGCGCTATGTGGGGCCTCGCCGTTCACTTCCTTACCTTGTGAATTCTTTTCAGAGCCATTGTTGTGCTAGCGCTGGTCGGAGAAAACGTGCGATTAAAATGGCGACTGGTACAACTGAAGATCACAACTCAGATATTCATAAAACACCGTATGTATTCACAGACAACAACTGGTAGCTAGGAAAGTGCACCACCGACACAATTTAGAGGTGAAACTGAACGATAGAAGAGGAAGAACCGCGGCCCTTCCTTCCACTGCGGCGGCTCCCGGATCACTGCGGCCTCCGTCCCGCAGCTTCCGCTCCGGACTCTTCACAATAAAACACGCACGCGCCTCAAAACAACTCTGCGGTGACAACGTTTAAAATAAACTTTAAACCTTTATGTACATTTTACTTTTTGCATTTAATCACGAATATGAATCATGTTTTTATTCTTATTAACCCAAGTCACAAACAAAGCAATCTAACTGTAGAATTCTGTTCAGTCCATTTCAGAACAATCATTTTTAAATAATTCCAATTCAATGCTATTTTTACTTTTATGCATTTTTTAGTTTTAGTACTGTATTGGTATTTTTAGCTCTCAACAACCTGGCTCCATCTTATATTACAGATCTTATTGTTCCATATTTTCCTAACAGAGCACTTCACTCTCAGACTGCAGGTTTACTTGTGGTTCCTAGAGTTTCCAGCAGCAGAATGGGAGGAAGATCTTTCAGTTCTCAGGCTCGTCTCTTGTGGAACCAACTTCCAGTTTCTGTCCATGAGGCTGACACATTGTCCAGTTTGAAGACTTTACTTATTGATAAATCCTATAGTTGGGGTCGGCTTGTCATGCTGTCTTAGACTACTAGAGGACAAACTGACCTAATTTCCTTAAATTAATTGTTAAAATTGAATAGTTTTCATTTGATACTATTTCTATCTTAACATGTGATTCTTGAGCTGCCATTGTGTATCTATTCCTACCAAACCCAGCCGGTCGAAGCAGATGGTCCTCTTGTCCTGATCCTGGTTCTGCTAAAGGTTTCTTCCTCATGAGGGAGTTTTTCTTTCCACTGTCGCCTTCATGCTTGTTCAAGATGAGAGTTCAGTGATGGAGTTAAACTCAAAGCTGCTCCTCAGATAAATAATGTTCAATTATTATTTTATATCTGAATGTTTCTGTTCAGGCCCTGAGACGACTTCTGTTAAGACTTGATGCTATATAAATAAACTGAATAAATAAGTAACAAAACACCATTATATAGAAACTTCCTAAGGAAGTCAACTTATAAGTCTGTTCTTCAGAAAAAGGCCTCAGGCGAAACAAGAATCAGGAAGAGCAGCCAGACAGATAGGTTTGCCTCGGGGGTGTGGGGATTTAAACAAACTCAAAGCTCACGACCAGAAATACATAAAAAGAAGAAGAAGAAAAACGCACAAGTTTTATACAACCACAAGAGGAATTACATCCAAGGACAGTTGAGTCAGCTATACAATCCAAGAAGTTTACCACAGGCTGCGGCAGATTTATTTCTACCTGAACAGTTTGACTTAACCCGCTCTAAATACTGAATATTACAGAACAGTTTCTATTCCCCTTAATGCTCCAAGATGTTTGAAATTTAACTCAATGCTTCTCTTACTAAGGTTTTTTTTGAGGGGGAGTGGGAGAGCAATATCAGTACAGTATATTAAATGAGACAAGTTCTGTAAACATTTGATAAAAAAATAATGTGTAAAAAATATGTTGAGATTTTTGTAATTTTATGAAATGCATTATTTGCAGTTTCTGTGCTTATAAGTACAAAAATAGTGAATACTGATGACAGACTTTCTGTCCATGACGTCTCTTTAAACCTTGTACTTGTGCACGGACAGCCACGGATGACAAGGCTGTACTTAGGCGTGTGTAAATTTATGTTGGGTTTTTCTCCCCAAGGACAAATATCACTTGGACTGTAAAAACAATGTTTGGTTATGACTTCTCAATAAACTGTAACGGGTAGCAAATGGTAGTTGCTAACTAAAATGTATTTTTTCGTGTAGATTTTAAACCTATTTTCTGTCTTGATTATTTTCATCAAACGTTTTAAGTTTGACAAGCATGTTTTAAACTACTAAAAACACGAGTATAAAACAATGTTACTGATTCATTTTCATTTATCATGATTTGCATTTTAGCTTCACCATGCCGTTTTGTTCCCTTTGAACGCGACTGTATTTTATTCTGAAGACCGGAAGTCCTAAACGGAACCTGCATGTGGACGCATCTGTCGCTGCGCCGCGGATCGGAAGCCTTCTGTTGACATGCGCACTCGCTCAGTACGTCGACGTTGTGCTGCAACTGGCTCCCAGTGCGCATGCGTAGAGCTGAATCGCTCCTTCGATGTGCGTGTCGTGTTATTTTTTCATTCAACCTTTATTTCTACAGGTTAATCCCATTGATCCTCGGGACTCATTCACAAGAGACCTGATTTAACAAAGAGTGACGACAACAGTGAAAAACAACGACAACATAGACAGTCACAGAAGAGGCATACAAAATTTAATTCCTTTTTTTATCACATCAAAACAAAATAGCAACCAAAAGGACAGTCAAAAGGAAAAGTTGTGGAAAAAGTTATTAAAATTATTATTTATTATGCGTGAAATAAACTTAGAAGAAAATGTCCTTCAATATTTTTTTGTTCAGTCTTCTGATGTTGTCTTTGTCTTTAGTCTTTATTTTCACAACGGTTGCTAATATGCTAAAACAGCTAAACGTCATCTCTTACACGCTAAACGTAATACAGATTAACACCAGGAGAATCAGCTCGTACATAACATAACATAATATAACAAAACATAATATAACATAACATAACATAATATAACAAAACATAACATAATATAACAAAACATAACATAACATAATATAACATAACATAATATAACAAAACATAACATAATAACCTCAAACTTGATCTGCTTTTGTATATGTAAAAATATATATATACATATATATATATGTACATATATATATATATATGTATATATATGTATATTAGGGGTTGTATATTAGGGGTTGAACAAGTATATAATTTTTAAACTCGACATTAACATAATAAAACCCGAGTAGAACTCAAGTATTTGATGACGTCATAGATCTCAAGATACATTAATTAATTAATTAAACCGCAAAAAAAGGTAATTATTTACAAAAAAAAGACCAACAAAACATTGGGAGCGTATATTATGCTCCTACCATTTATCATACTGCAAATAAGTCACAGGAAAAACTAAACTATTAGTTATTATTATTAAACAGCAAACATGAAGAAACGTGCAGCACGTCAGAAACAAAACTTAAACCGAAACTGGTTCTGGTTTGGTGGATTGGACCCGGTGTTACACCATACTCTGTGACCTGCAACAGTGCAACACCGCCCCCTACGGTCATACGTGGTCACATAATATGACGTCACTACGGATACCCGACTTTACTTTTTTAACCTCGATAGATGTCCTAGCAATCGATGTGTAGATTACTCGAGTACTCTGTTAATGCCCTAATGTATATATGTTGAACATTACTGTTATTGACGCTCTTACTCAAAATGTGTTCTAATACTCCCACCTACTGTTGTATTTTATTTTGTATATTTCTGGTATGTACGTGCGTGACGTCATTATGTCAGGAGAAGAGAAAACGGCGTTCTGTGAGCATGAGCTGTGTGCGTGCAGCACTGAAGGTCTTCGATAAATATGCTGCAAAGAGGCTGAAGAGACCCAGCGACTCACTTGTTTCTGTCTCTGCAACGCCGGCCCCTCTGCGCTACAATCCATTCAACAGGTCATGGGCCCAGGAAGCAGAGAACCGATCAGACAACAGTTTTCTTTTGGGAAGAAGGCCGCACGGATTGAACGGGACTACTGCAAGCTATGCTAAGTTCGTTCGCATTAAGATAAGTGAGTACCCCCCC
>NC_056501.1:51087202-51093009 GCF_014905685.2 Nematolebias whitei | reverse complement strand
ACAGGCTCTAGAGCAATGTGGATATCCTAACTGGGCCTTCCTGAAAGCAGAGAAGAAACCCAAACAGGACTCCAGTCAGCCAACAGGTGAAAAGGAGGAACCCAGACCCAGACCAGTGGTCATTCCATATGTTGAGGGAGTATCAGAGAAATTGAGACGTTTATTTTCTAAACATAACGTCCCAGTGGCTTTTAAACCCCAAAATACATTACGGCAAAGACTGGTTCATCCCAAAGATCCAGTCCCCCGGCACAAACAGAGCAATGTTGTGTATGCTGTTCAGTGTCAGGAGGGCTGTGATCAGTCTTACATCGGGGAAACAAAACAGCCACTGGCCAAAAGGATGGCCCAGCACAGAAGATCAACATCATCAGGCCAGGACTCTGCGGTCTACACTCATCTCCAGGCCAGCGGTCACTCTTTCAGGGATGAAGATGTTCACATCCTGGACAGAGAGGAACAATGGTTTGAGAGAGGAGTAAAG
This sequence comes from Nematolebias whitei, assembly GCF_014905685.2. Classification (NCBI taxonomy): domain Eukaryota; kingdom Metazoa; phylum Chordata; class Actinopteri; order Cyprinodontiformes; family Rivulidae; genus Nematolebias; species Nematolebias whitei. Next base: position 51,092,525 of record NC_056501.1, on the reverse strand, counting down.
GAGGCCATCTTTGTGAAAAGAAATCGTCCATCGTTAAACAGGTGTGGAGGCCTCCGGGTTCAACTGTCCCCCTCTTACAATGCTGTGATTGCTAGTATCACTCAGCCCTCTGTGAACAGTAAACAGCCATCAGTGTGCTAATGATCCATTGTTAGGCTGATAGTCCTTCTTGAGCATGTGATCAGCTGGTTTTGATTGTCAGCAGCAAAACTGGTTGATCCACTCTGAGACGGTGCTATTTAAGAGACTGAGCTGAATACAGCTCCTCAGACTGAGGAAGTCTCTCGGATGAGAGTCGAAACGTTTCTACATTTTTTGTTGATTTGCTTTGTTTTGTTTTTTTGAATGTCCAGAGGACCAGATTTAACTTTTTTAGATAAGCCTTCAAAAGCATGTGAAACCAAAAACACCCAACCGGTGGACCCAACTCTGACCGAACAAGAAAGCCTCCTCTGCGAACTGAGACAGTCAGGGCCCACCGGATACTACCTACCATTGGTAGTTAAAGGTGTAGAGATCCAAGGATCCCACACCAAAGATGCTGTACTGTCGCCGGGGACAGATAAATCAGCTATCAAGGACGGAGCCGTGGACGGCCCTCAGTGGTCCTCTGACCCCTCCGGGCTGCTCGCACCTCTGTCAGTACAACCTACAGCCAAGGTAATGGCAGTCACACGTGCACAGGCTACAGCCAAGCCGGCTGACAACACAGTCTCTGTACAACCCATGCTGACTGATCCAGACATCATCCAACTTCAGAAGTCAGATCCTGCAATAAACTCGATGATGCTGTACTTGACTGACCCAGAGAAGAACACTCCGACCAAGGCCGACCTGGATTCCAATCCAGACCTTAAAGTCCTCTTTCAGCTGTGCAAACAGCTAAAACTACTCAAGGGCATCCTAACTTTTGCTCATAGAGCGACGTCCTCACCCATGTTCGTGGTCCCCCATGACCACAGGGGGGTGACGTTAGTTAGGGTAATGTTACCAGATGCAATAACGTGATCAAATCTGACATTCAGAGTGAGTGACGCACCGAAACGTCGTTTTCTAGTTGCTTAATCACTACTTTTGTCAATGTTGAAACGTTGTTTTTCTGGTTGCTTAATCACTATTTTTGTCGATGTTGAAACTTCGTTTAATTGGTTTTTGGTATTGTTTCTGAACACCCCCAGCAAGAATGAATTTTGTATGTACTTGTAGTGAACTAAGCCTCAGGTCAAAACCTGACCCTGAGGACCTTCATGGGACAGGAACTGTTATTTCATTGATTTGAGTCCAGAAATACAATTAAGCTCATCCAGAGACTTTCTGTGTGTCCTGCACTAATCAATTGAAAGAACACTCTCTTTTTATATTATCATTACTATTTTACAATATCTTGATAATCAAAGTGTGTTTAGTTCAAATCATTTTTAAATGTTGAAATGAACCACTCATTTTAAATCAACTGTGAAACAGTATTAATGATTTTTTAATCCTCATTCAAAGTAGAAATCAAGTTAATGTCTGTTACAGAGTAATCATGCATTTTTTGATCTTCTGTCTGAAATGAGAAAGGAGTGATGTCGGTCAAAAGTCGGAGACAGTCGCAAACAAGTTTATTGGAACGAACTGTCATGTTTTTAAAACCTCTCAGACAGAACAGAGAAGCTGGCACTTGTTTCCTCCCATCTCGCCTAAACATTTCTCTGTCTGCTCCAAAACATTTCTCTGTCTGTTCCAAAAACATCTCACTGTTTTTCTGACTTGTAGTAACCTCTTACGTCACTAAAACCACACCCCTGTTGGTTCTTTCAACCAATCAGGATTTCCCAAAAAGGGACCGGAAGCGAACTCTTTAAAAAGTCGACACTTCCTAGTTCCAGTCAGTTCAAAGTTCCGAGAGAGTTCGAAGTTCTGGGAAGAACAGAAGTTCTGGGAGCAGAACCGAACGAAAGTTCTGAAGGGCTGGAGTTAGTTGGGAGTTCTTCCGAGTCTCGTGGGGATTATGGAATCTTCCACATCTGAGTGGAACTCTGACGGGCTCACAGCTCATGTGAGTCCACCCGTGAGGTGTGCGTATTGTTGAACGAAGTACCGTCACTACTCCGGACGTTTCTCTGCTATCCTACGGAGACGCTGAAATGGTAACGTTGAAAGAGAACTCTACACCGAAGCTGAGATATCTTCTGCAAGGTAAAGAGTCGATTTCCACTACCGAAGTGTACCGAGATAGAGCTGGGTTCGGATGGAGGGTGTCGTTCTTCGTCAACACATTTTCCCTCACACATCTTTTCTCTCCATTTAAACTCCTTCATTTCCCATCTTTAAAACTCTTCTATCTGCCAGTAAAAGATAAGCTAAGCCTGCAGACACTTATTTAAGACCTAAGGATATGTCTGTTGTTTTAAGTTGCAAGTGAGATATCATGGCCGTATGATTTCTCATTGCAAAGCTCATTAATTAAGCTGTGTTATTGTAATCAATCTGCCAATTAATGTAAATGTGTGATGTGTTTTTAAATCGTTTAAAATAAACGACCCACTGTTGTTGGTGAGTCAGAAATTTAAACACGTCTCTGTCCACATTTACTCCACAAAGCACGATATGACTTAGTCCAGAAAAATGAAAGAATCCGTTTAAATGAAGGATAATATCAGACGCATATTATCTCATTACATACTTTAGTTAGAGACTAAGAGAACTTTAACTATGCCAACATGCAGTTCATTTGTTAAAATTCAATCTTTGCGGAGTCAATGTAGATTAATGCTACCTTAAGTACCATAACCTACATTGGTCTCATGACGCTCAAGCCGAACCTACTCGAACAATCCTATTCGGGGGGTGGGGGCTAGCTAATCCTTCAGTTGAGTCTCTCCATAGACTCCAAAACATTTAGGGGAAAACCAAAAAAACAAACCTCAAGTCGTTTGTCTAAAAGGACAACAGACAATTGACCCAAACTATATTTTGCCATGTAAATCTAACTTAAACCAAGTTAGGAATGGAAAAATAGTTTGGAATGCCCTTCTATAGGTATAAATCCCTATATATATATATACATTTTTCAGCATGACCCACCATTTAAACTGGTAACTTTAGCTGATCTAAACCATGATAGCTTACACACCAGGTGCATATAGGTTAAGGTCTTATGTAAAATCCCACTCATAAGCCCAACTAAAACCACATAAATGCATAACACATAGAACCAGAATGGCACCCACTGGGAACCACCAGCAGCAACCTTCACTGAAGGGATCTACAACTCCAACGTGGGTCTCCAATCTCCATCCAGTGGTTGCCTCTGCAGTTCAATCGAGGGAACCCCTCTGCATGCTGATCAATCAACACCTCCAATCGTTGTGGATTATATGACTTTTTCCAATGGATTACAGACTCTGTTTCCAATGGGTAAAAGCATTGCTACAATGGAATTACCAACAACATAATGGAATTACCAACAACATTATGGAATTACCTTCTTTGACTTTTGTTTTCCTCTTGCTGGATTACATCAAGCTCAAGGACATTCGGAGGCGTAAGTTCATGTTGGAATTCATCCCCATGGACAGGCGATGATTTCCAAAGGGGGGACTGTAGTGAACTCGGCCTCCGACCAAAACCTGCATTGATTTGAATCCAGAAATACAAATTAGCTCATCCAGAGACTGTCTAATTGTTTCCTGAAGTAATCAATTGAAAGAACACTCTTCTTTTATATTATCATTACTATTTTGCAATATCTTGATAAATCAAAAGTGTGTTTAGTTCATACCATTTCTAAATGTTGAAGTGAACCACTCATTTTAAATCAACTGTGAAACAGTATTGATGATTTTTTAATCCTCATTTAAATTAGAAATCAAGTTAAATGTCTAGTTACAAAGTAATTATGCATTTTGATCTTCTGTCTGAAATGAGAAGTAATGATGTCGGTCGAAAGTCAGAAAGAAGTTATTAGAACGAAGTGGATTGTTTTTAAACCTAGCAGACAGTAAATAAGAAGCTACTGGCACCTGCTTGCCCTCACTTCGTCATAACATTTCTCCTGTCTGTACTAAAAGTCCCTCAAACATTCCTGCTGTTTTCTTGACTTGTAATGACCCTCTGACATCACTAGAACCACCCCCTGTTGGTTGTTTCAACCAATCAGGAAGTCCTGAAGAGACTGGAAGTGAGAACTCTTTGAGTCCACACTTCTTGGAACTGGTCTTCAGTCTTCTTGAGTCTTTGACCGGAGTCTTCCTAGGGTCTTCTTCAGTCTTTCATGGAGTCCTCCACTTCTGAGTGGAATCTCTGACTGAAGTCTTCCTGAGAGTTCCTAAGGAACTTTCAGATTTAATCAATAGCTGATGGATTTGACCGTGAGACGAGGGTCCGTCCATCCCAGCTGGAGTCACAGCGCTTCGCTGTGAACTCACCTGGGCGTAACGCCCTACAACTTCTAAGGAAGCTTATTCTGTTGAATGGAGTACCGTCACTACTTCGGACGATTCTCAGCCGCCCTGACCGGAGACGCTGAAAGGTAGCGTTGAAATGGACCTCTGTACCGGAGTTGATCTATCTTCTGCAAAGGTAATGAGTCGTCACGCACCAAGTGTACCAGGGCTGAGCTGGGGTCGGATGAAGCGTGCCATTCTGCGGTTCGAACAGACACCCCCTCCTTATCCATCTTTTCTCTCCATTTATCTCCTTCATTTCCCATCTTTAAACTCTTCTATTTTGCCAGTAGTCTAGATGCCTTCTTCAATGTTCTGTTGTTTTATTAAGTAAAACGTGCCAAGTTTTATTAATCAGAACCAGATCAGCTAATCAAGTGTACAATGTTTTGATGTTAAATTTTGATTCTGTTCAATAAATGCCTGCATTTATTCTGATGGGTCAAAGGAAATTAACGTCTCATGTCACTGATTAAACAATCCACGCACGGTTACCTCGGTCACATGGCAGTAATTTAAATCGAAAAAGAGAGAACCCGTTTATTTAAATAATTAGTAGTGAGAGGGTGAAGCTAACCTAGCCCTTAGCACACTACACTATCCTTAACGTGTTTTTTTGTCTTTCAGATACACCTGGACCTATACCTGGACCTACCATTCTATGTTCGTCTGTCTCTCCTTCCTGTCCTCTCAACCAGCTGGTCAAAGCAGATGGCCTCTTGTCCTGAGCCTGGTTCTGCTGGAGGTTTCTTCCTTTTAAAAGGGAGTTTTTCTTTCCACTGTTGCCACTTTGTTTGCTCAGGATGGGAGATTGTGACGAAGCCAAGATTCAACTTGTCTGCTGGATTCCTTAGATAGAGAACTTTACTAATTGGCTTTTATGTATGTGAATG
>NC_056501.1:51085010-51087102 GCF_014905685.2 Nematolebias whitei | reverse complement strand
TCCTGTAAAGTGCCCTGAGACAACTTTGTTGTGATTTGGCACTATATAAATAAACTGAATTGAATTGAATTGAATAAGGTGTCTGTCCGTGTGTTGTAGCACCTGTTTCTCACATAGGCTGCTGCTTGCATAGCATAGTTCCAAAACTTATCTGCTATCTTGCTTTCTAGTAACAGGCATCTCATGTCAGCTCATGTCATAGAGGGTTCTCCAACCTCTCTCTGCTGTTCCATTCTGGTGTGGTGAATAAGGTGCTGAAGTTTCATGTCTGATCTTATGCTTGGTTAGCATAGCTCTGTATTCTTTGTTTGTAAACTCAGTACCGTTATCTGAACGAATACACTTCACTTTCCCATAAGGGGCTACGTCTGCCAAATATTTCTCTGTGGCTTGAAATGTGTCAGTTTTGGATTTCAGAAAATATACCATAATGATACCAGAATAATCATCTGTAAATGACTGTGTATATTTATACCCTTCTATGCTGGGTGTAGACATAGGGCCTGTTAGATCAGTGTATACTAGTTGTAAAGGTCTGTCAGCCTTTTTGCCTGGTTCTCTGTTTCTGGTCTGGGTGAATTTTCCTTTTGTACACACATCACATAACTGCTCTGGTTTGGTTGTGCTTCCTTTTATCTTCATACCTTTAACTACCTTTTGAAGCTTTTGCACATCTTCATAATTACAGTGGCCCAAAATCTCATGCCAAGTCTGTAAATCATGGCACACTTTACACTCATCTGTCTCGAGCTCAACTGTAGGTAAATAATACAGGTTACCACTCTCATATATGTCAAACCTGAGTCCATCTTAGTCCATCACGTGACAGTTCCCCTGCTGAAAGGTGATAGTTGCTCCTCCATTTGTGGCTCTTGCAACCGAGAAGATCTCTTGTGGATACGACGGCATGTAGAGTGCTTCTTGAAGCTGTGCTCTTTGCTGTCGTCCCTCATTGTCTAGAAGGTAGATCACCGCAGTTCCTCTGTGTTGTGCCATCCCAGTGCATCTGGTTCCATCTGCTAGCTCCACAGAGTGACTTTCAGGCTGGAATGTGCTGTCGAAGCTTATAAACTTTGTGATGTCGTTGACGATGTGTGATGTCGCGCCCGCGTCCACCATAATGCCTTTCTTCTTTACATTGTCTGGTGGCCTGTATTCCTTTGTGTGTTTGGCCGTGAAGAGTCTGTCATTTTCTTCATCTTGTTCTTCTGATACTTTTCTGGTACTTTCAAATCCCTCCTTTTTCTTGCATACAGATTCATGGTGTGTATTACTTCTGCAGTAGCTGCACCACAACTTCATGTGACACGTTCTTGCTTTGTGTCCCTTTATTCCACATTTGTAGCACTTCATGTTTTTTTTTCCCTGTCGGCAGCAAGGATTTTTCTTGAGTATTTGTTTGGTTTTATGTGAGTTTTCATCACATTATCTGTACACTCTGCTTTCTTTATTTTTTTCTGATTCTTCATAGACTCTTAATCTTCTTTTAAACTCTGTGAATGTGACTTCATCTTCATTTTGCGTCACATATACAGCCAATGGTTTGAATGAGTCCGGTAGGCCTTTTAGCATCATGGCTATAATTAGTCCATCACTTAGGGTTTCTCCTGCATCTTTTAGGGCTGTAATAATGTTCTCCGCCCTAATCAGGTAATTGGTTACAGTCTCATCATCACACATTCTTAGATTGATCAAGGATGTATATAAGTTTATTATTCTTGGCTTGCTCTTTCCAGAATAGTGTTCTCTTAGTATCTTCAAAGCTTTTCTGCCATTATCTTCAGCTTCATGTCTTATTAGAGACAGGCTTCTATCATCTATTAGCCTTTTTAGCTCAGCATAGCAATCAGCATTTTTCTGGCCATCTTGTGCTCGCTGCGCATCACTCGTAGGTTCTTTCAAAATTGTCTTTTTTTAGTTTCAGAATGTGCAAATGGCCAAGAAATCTAGTTTTCCATAAGTCGTACTTGTCATCCGATCCATCAAAAAATAGTTGTAGTGATGCCATTAGCCCTGCAGATCTGTTTGCCATCTTGCAGACTTTTTCGCTTCAGTAGCTCCCGCGTAATATGCCGCGTTAAACTTGGGGGGG
>NC_056501.1:51070651-51084910 GCF_014905685.2 Nematolebias whitei | reverse complement strand
AAAGAGACCATTGTTTCATCAGTCTCCATGATGACATCCCTCACCTTGTTCACAAAGTCCATGGTGTTCTGTATGTGGTGTTCTGAGCTGCCAACTAAAGGGATGAGTACAGATGCCAGATATTTGGAAACATTGTAAGTGACAGAGTTAATCATACTAACAATTGGTCTTAAAGGTACACCTTGTTTGTGGATTTTAGGTAAACCATACAGACTAGGTGTGGCCTCCCCTGGGTACAGTCTGTGGTACAGAAAACGGTCAATAGCTTTGTCCTGCTCCAAATTTTTCAGGCAATCTATTAACTTCTTCTTGTAACCACTTCCTGGATCTCTTTTCAGAGGTTCATAAGTGTTTAAGTCACTAAGGAGTGCCATAACTTTCTCATGATAGTCTTTCTGGTTAAAAATCACTGTGCACCTTCCTTTGTCTGCTGGGAGAATGATAATGTTTTTGTCCTTGCTAAGAGTGGTGAGTGCATCCCTCTCCTCTCTACTGATGTTGGAAGGTGGTGGTTTGTTGAGCATGCATCAGGATATTTTGAAGGCTTACTTACGGGACTGTGTTCTCTGCCGAGAGGTCCTCGGTGCCTTCTGCAGTGCCTGCTGTTGGGCCGTCTGTGACTGTCTCAGGAGGCATGAGTATTAGCAGAGGTTTGCTCACTCTGGCCCACATTGTCTGTTTACCATAATCTATAATCGCGTCAAAGCGATTTATAAAATCCTGGCCGATCAAAAATGGGAATGAGTCAACCGGAGACACATGTACCGGGTGGTATAGTGTCATTTCGCCAACCTGCATGTGAACCATAGCTATAGCTGTTAGGGTTGTCCTCGTCTCTGCGAGGCCCTGCAGCCCTATAGCACATTCTATGAGAGGTATTTCCCTGTGAACACCGTTAGCGGCAGTCCTGAGCTCCTCGAACAGTTTGGCTGACATAATAGTTATGTCAGCTCCACCATCCAGTATGGCTTCATGTGTGACGACCTCTTCAAGTGTGATCGACAGGTAAGCTTTCTTAGCGACCCCCTTTCTGATCAGGTTACACAGGACCCTTGTAGGATTTGGCCGACGTTTCTTCTCACGTTTACCTTCACTTGTGTAATCCCGGTTTTTCTGAACCATTGGTGCAGTTGCTGCTGCTCCTGGGAGTTCGGCTTTTGACGGGCTTCCGTCATTGATGTATGAGATCACCCGCTCACCGTGTGTTGAGGGGCTCTCGTTGTTTGTAACAACAAGGTCTTGGTGGCTGTCCATGACAGCGGCAACGTTGTCATTTGTGTCACCCTGTTTTGACTGAACCATTAGCACAGCAGTTGCTGTTTCTGAGGTTTCAGTTTGTGACGGGTCACCATTGGTGACGTGTGATTGTACCCCCCCTTTTTCAGGTGAGGGCGCGTCAGAGTTTACAACAACAGCGTCATGGTGACTGTCTGTGACAGCAGTAACGGTGTTGTCTGTGTGCTCTGACTTATCAGCAATGATATTGCCAAACAACGCGTTAGGTTGTTTGTCCGTGGCAACACCTTCCAACAATTCCAAGAACCAACGCACCCTGTCTGTCTCGTCCGAGCTCAGAGGACTGCGGCTCTCTTTTTGGACCTGCTGCTGTTTCTTTTTCATCTCAGGCTGTTCAAGCTGACATGGTGGGGAAGCAGCCCCCCCCCCCCCCCCCCCCCCGGGGTTCCCAGTGGGATCCCTGGTTGTATGGGTCACTTTTGGTGCCATACTTTTTACCCTTAGGGCGTTCGCCCCCCTTTTGGTACATCTGTTCATCCTCTGATTTTTTGGGAAACCATTCAGGAACTCGTCTGGACCAGGGGGCACTCACCTGTTGTGGTTTGGCTGCTGGGAAACCTCATTTCCTCTCGCCTTTTTTGGGAGGGGGAGTCGAAGCTCTCGTCCCTTCCAATTCTAATGACTGGGCAGGAATCCTCTCACCTGGGAAAACCTCAATGGGTGTTTTGGCCTGTGAACAGGCTTCAAAGACATTCACAGCACAACTTTTTATCTCACTGATGGATTTCTCTTTGAAATTAGCCATCATTTGCACTGACGTTCTTATGTCAGGGTGGAGATTTTTGCTGAAAACGAACTTAAACGTTTCCTCCTCCTCCTCCATGATGGTGTCATTCCTGTAACCAAAATAAGCCTGCAAAATCCTGGAATAATATGCCCTTGGGTGCTCACGCTTACCTTGCATGACCTTGTCGGCGGCTGGATAACCGCCAGGTCCCACGCAAGGGGAATACTCTTTCATAAGAGCAGCACATAACAGGCGGTAATCCTTTCTTGTGGCATCAGGTTGACGCTCTATGAAGGAAAACACCGTCCTGGTTGAAGTGAGCCTGATCAAACCTACTTTATCCTCAACTGTAGCATTAGGATTGCTTCTTAATTGGAAGTCAAGGTCGTTCAGATAGGCCTTAGTGTCAGTTGAACCCAACGGCCCTGGCTCAAAGCGTTGAACATATTTTGCAATTTTGTGCACATCCGAAATCGATAGCAGAGGCTTTATGATCGGTGTTGTAAGAACCAAAATGGCACGTGGAGGTGTGTCGCTAGACTCACTTGGAGGTGACGGAAGGGGATTAAGAGCAGGAGGTATAGCAAAATCCTTCGGAGGTGGTGGTGGGTGACCTGGACTCTGACCTTGTTCGTCTTTGAGTTTCAGACAACCTTGCCCCACGTCAGAAATCTCATTTGTTGCTGCGGCTAGTTTCGCCTCACAGGCTTTTAAGCGTATGACATTCACTTTGTAAACACACGCCTTGTTGGACTAACGCCGCCTTTTCCAATCTGCACTCATTCAGAGCTTTTGATGTGAGCTTCACCTGTCGTTGTAGCGCATCATTGTCTGAACACAGTGCCTTGTACTTAATCTCACTTTCATGTAGCTTCTCCTCATATGAGTCAGCTTGTAACGACAGCTGAGCTTGTGAGAGCTCTCTCTCACGTTGTAATTCATTTGCCCAGGTCTCCTTATCAAATTTAGACTGTGCCTCGAGTTTTAGGTACTCCACAGGTGCTGCCACGTGGACCTCTGTCTCGTGCATTAACCTTTTATCAAGGGCTTCACCTCTGTTGGCCTCAATATAAAATTTAGCCTTCAGTAAGAGTGCCAATCTAGCTAGTTGGTCATAGCTTGACTTTGTTATGTCTGCAGAGGTCACACTTTCTGCAACATCCTTCAGCTCGTCCAATAGCTCTTTTGAGTTCATGCTGTCCACTTGTTCACCATATGGATGTAAGGATTCTGTAAGCAGCGTTAACGTTCTCTCCAACCAGTCCTTCCCTTCACATGGATCAATATTTGTTTCTGTCACATCTGCCATGGTAATCCACTGTTCAGCACTTATCTGGTTAAACAGTTGCCAACTTAGAGTGTTTAACAGGTAAATATATTTTTTAAAGTGAGCAGTGAGATTCACACACTATTTTAGCTCTGGGTTCAATCAGCAGTACTGTTAAAAGCCAACTTTTCAATGCATGGGTCCCTGTTAAGGTGCCCCCTGGGCACATCCCTAAAGAGGTGCTTCGGGCATGTCCAACTGGAAGGAGATCCCGGGGAAGACCCAGGACACGCTGGAGAGACTATGTCTTTCGGTTGGCCTGGGAACACCTTGGAATCCTCCCAGAACAGCTGGAAGAGGTGGCTGTGGAAAGAGATGTCTGGGCCTCCCTGCTCAAGCTGCTGCCCCCGCAACTCGACTTTGGAATAAGCGGAAAATAATGGATGGATGGATGGATGATATGTAGCAAAAGGTTACAATCAGAAACAAGGCATTGACTATGCAGAGACATTTTCACCAATGGCTGACATGACAAGTGTAAGAGTAATTATGGAAAAGGCAGCACAAGAAAATTTAATCCTACACCAGATATATGTTAAAACTGCATATTTGCATGCACCTATTGATCATGAAATTTATATAAACCAACCATAAGGTTTTGAGAAGAAGTCTAACACAGGAGAAAAACTTGTTTGCAAGTTACAAAAGTCCCTGTATGGTTTAAAACAATCTGGCAGAAACTGGAATGCTTCACTTCATGCATATTTGAGTGAAAATGGTTACAAACAAAATCCTAGTGATCAGTGTTTGTATACTCGAGAGAAAAATGGTGAAAAGATTATCTTACAGGTATGGGTGGATGACATCATTGCAGCTGACAGTGAAGAAGTTTTGAAGGGAGTAAAGAAGATGTTAAATGAAAAGTTCAAAATGAAAGATCTAGGAAGACTGAAACATTTTCTAGGAATAGATTTTGACCAAACAGAAAAACAAGTAAAAATGTCACAGAAAAATTATTTGACCAAAATATTAAAGAGATTTGGAATGGAGGATTGTATACCCAGAGACACTCCATGTGAGCCAAAGCTAGAATACTCAAATGATGGAGATAAAATGGAAGACCCAAGGAAGTACAGAGAGGCAGTGGGAAGTTTAATATACTTGTACATGACCAGATATAAGTTTTGTGGTCAGTTAACTTTCTCAATACTTTTCTGAACCAACAACAGAACACTGGAATAAAGTGAAACATGTATTCCGATATCTCAAGTGTACGGCAGAAAAAGAGTTAAGTTTTAAAGGAAATGACTCACAAAATCTCTGACTAAAAATCTACTGTGATGCTGATTGGGCATCAGATTCAACTGATAGAAGAAGCACATCAGGATATTGTGCTAATTTAAATGATGAAAGCTCTTTGATCTCTTGGAAGACAAAGAAACAACCAACAGTGGCATTGTCTACCTGAGAGGCAGAGTACATATCAGTGGCATCAGCTATACAAGAATGTCTTTATTTGGAACAACTTCTGAAAGGCATAGATTGTTACGAGTATGTACAAACAAAAGTGTATGAAGAAAACCAAGGTACTATTGCACTTGCTAAGAACCCAGTGAACAGGCAAAGACGCAAATGTAAAGGGTATTGCAGAGGCAGCACTGAGTCAGCAGATAAGTTTCCTGAAATACAGGCAGATAATCATGAGACAGGACAAGATGGCATAGCTTCTGGAATCTCTGTGGTTATGAAAGAGCTTGAGAGAAAGACGCAGAAAACCGCTGCACCATGCTGCCCCCTGCTTCCCCCTTCTGGTTGGGTTACACCACACTATTCTTGCAATATATTCAGATCTGAAACTTGTATTTCTTTTCAAATAAAACACCTAAAGATAAGAAAGACAAAAAAACTTCTGAACAACCATTTACAATGGGAATAATTTTGTGCCTATCACACAATCCCCAGCAAACAGAAATGGGTCCCTCCATTTACTACTCAGCTCTTTAAACTGAACACTGATTTTTTTCTACTCTAACAAAGAAAAGGAACATGTATCATAAGTGGAGTGAATGTGTATGGCATGTGTGTGTGATATTGACAGTGATCAAAATAGGGATTGAGTGAACATGTATGTGTAGCGTAGGGAGGATATGTGTGAAAAGGAAATGTGCCAGCAGGCCAATCTGTATTCACAGAATTAACTGTAGAATGTGTTGTCAGTGTGGGGTGACCCAGACTATCATATGTGAAGACCTGTGGGGGGTGCCTCTCCCTAGTTGATCTCCTGACCTCTGTCTGATTGTCTGGCACCAGGTGAATAGGGTTTGGTTCCTCCTCGATAAGCTCTGAGGCCCCCACTATGTTATTCTCTTCTTCAGATCCAACAACAACATGCCGGTCCTTATCACGTGCTGGTTCTATCCTCTCTATTTCTTGTACTGGTGTCAAGTTCATCTCAGGTAAGTACTCTGGTTGTCTGGTCTCAGGTCAGATTATTTCTTCCCTTCCAGGCTCTGATGTTAGACGACCTGAGAATGCAATTGGTTGTGGGGTGGGAGTTATGGGTGGTGGCTCTTGAACTCCTGCGGCTGGTCTCAACCAGTAATGAGGATAGTTCGAGTCATTGTCTGAATGCAAATCTGAGTCTGATTTTTCCTGGTGACTCATGAGTTCTTGATAATTGGGACGATGATTAAGGTGTTTGACTTTTCTTTTCCTTTTTCCCGTAGTTGACATGGCAGGAAGTGGGCGGGGTTTGACCGGGAGATCATTCACCAGTAACAGCAGATTGTGGTGCAATGTCCAAGTCTTTTGTTTGTCTCTATTCTCTTGATAAACTACATATACTGGATTCTCGGCCACCTATTCCTTTACTACATAGATGGCTTTTTCCCAGTAAGAGCTTAACTTCCCCGGGCCTCCACGCACATTGAGGTTTTTCACTAAAACTCTGTCTCCAGAGCTCAGGACTACTCCTCTGGCCTTCTTATCATACAGCATTTTGCCCTTGGCACTGGCCTGTCTACTGTTTTTATTAGCGAGCTGATAAGCTTCTGACATCTGCCTTGCCCACTTCTTTGCATACCCTTTTGAGGTGTCTGGCTCTTTGTCTTCAACCAGACCAAACAGCAAATCAATGGGGAGGCGAGGATGGCGGCCATAAAGTAGGAAAAATGAAGAGAAGCCTGTCGACTCATGTCGGGTACAATTGTACGCATGTACAACATGTGGAACTTCCATCGCTCCTTTTCCTCGTCCGTCAATGTTCTCAACATTTGAAGTACTGTACGATTGAATCGCTCAGCTGGGTTACTTTGAGGGTGGTACGGCGATGTTCTTGAGTGGTGGATACTGGACAGCTGTCTTAGTTCATGAAACAGTTCATTTTCAAACTCACGGCCTTGATCATGATGAAACTTCGAGGGGTATCTAAACCTCAAAATGAAATAATTGAAAATGCATCCAGCTGCTGTTTTTCCGCTCTTATTTTTCGTGGGATAGGCCTGAGCAAATCTGGTAAAGTGGTCAACTACAAACTATATATACTCATAACCCCCTTGGCTGGTCTCCAAGTGCAGATAATCTATGTACACAAGTTCCAATGGAGAGCTTGATGTTATGCTGTCCATTGGTGCGTGGACTTGAGTGACTGGCTTTTTGGATTTAATACATGGGCATCTCTTAGTGACATGGTCTTCTACATCTTTGGCCATGAAGGGCCAGTAGAATCTCTCTCTCACTAAACTGAGGACCCTCTCAGTACCCACATGAGCCATGTCATTGTGGAGAGCCTTAAGCACTTGTTGTCGATATTTGGTCGGCAGGACCAGTTGTTTTCTCTCAGTGACGCATCGATACAAGAGGTCGTTCTCCAGAACCAACTTACTCCATTCATGAAACAGTCTTCTGGTGGCCATATTTGCTGTTCTCCGTACTTCATTGGTTAGATGTGTACCCTTTTCTTTTAGCCTTATCACATCATTGATTGATACATCAGCTCGCTGCGCTTCCACCAGTTCATCATGGCTAATGGCAGCTGACTGGTCATGAAAAAGGGAGGGTGCAGTCTGATATGAGATGTTAAGTGCAGCAACCCAGGCCAAATCTTTTTGCTTGGCCACTTGGCTTCCATCCCAAACTGTATGTACTACTTCACTGTTAAACTCTTTAGTACATAATTTGGTGTACTCTTCAATGTCTAATGGGAGGCGGGACAGCGTGTCCACATCTGCATTTGACTTTCCAGGTCAATATTTGATGTTGAACCTGAAGTCTGAAAGCTCCCCAACCCATCGGTGCCCTACTGCATTTAGCTTTGCAGTGCTCATCACGTAAGTTAGAGTGTTGTTGTCGGTGATTACTGTGAAGTGGGTGGCATAAAACAGGTAGTCCCTAAACTTGTCACACACAGCCCACTTCAAGGCTAAGAACTCCAGTTTTCCGCTGTGCAGGTGGTAATTGCGCTCCGCTGCTGTCAACATCCTTGAGCCATATCAAACCACCCTCAACTTACCCTCTTGGTGTTGATATTGTCATGTTTGTAGTATGTTTTGACCCCAAGTGGCAGACAGGACAGAAAACAGAAACAGAGTTATCAAAAAATAATCTCTTTATTTACAGGTGCGGGGCTGTTGAGGGAGAAGAGGACAATGGTGAGTAATGGATTTGTAAAGTTGAACCTCTTAAAGGAAATGATGGTAAATTCTTTCTCTTACTGAAAACAAGTCCTTGTTGTGGCAGAGTCCGTGAGGGGAGAAAAGTCCTTGGTTCTACTGGAGGTTCCTGGATGAGAGGCGAGGATCGTTGGAGAGAGGATCAGGTTAGTAGAAGTTCCTTTTCCTGGTAGTGGTTTTCAAGCGTGGTTTCCTTGAAGAGACACAGATCCCGGTGAATGAGCATCCACGATACACGAAGGCCTAAGAAGGCTGAGTGGAGTCCAAGGCTAGGGAGTCACAGTGGCTTGGTAATGTTCCGGCGCCGAAGGAGTGTCTGGCTGAGGCTTTTAAGCTCCTCCAGCATCGTCCCTCAGAATCAGGTGCAGGTGTGTGGTGGTTGATTGTGGAAACTGCTGCTGCTGTGAAAGAGAGAGAGTGTGGCAGACAGAAACAGAAATCCTACAAATATAGGACTGCACCAAGGCCTTGGTCTGAGGCATCTGTGTGCAAGACAAATGGCAAGTTAAAGTCTGGATATGCTAACACAGGAGGGTTCATGAGCAGGGAGGTTATCTGTTCCAATGCACTTTGATGTACCAAAGTCCACTCGACAGGTGTCTGAGCAGGCAATTGTGGTCCTCTGGTTGGGTTACCCTTCAAGACTGCATGACCTTTTTTTGCTTGGAGTAGCTCGTAGATAGGCTTGGCTATTTGTGAGAAGTCCTGTATGTATGATCGGTAGTAACCAAGGAACCCAGTAAGCTTTCTTACGACTCCAACGGTCTTGGGGGTCCTGTTAACTAGTGACCGCACAGCTTCCAGATCCCTTGGATTGATCCTCACTCCCTGAGCAGACACCAGCCGGCCAACATACCTGACTTTCTGTCTGAACAGCTCACATTTTTCGGCTCTTAACTTTACTCCATGTTTCTGTAGAGCCTGGAGCACTTTACAAACTGTTTCCACATGCTCTCCAAATGTCCTTGCATAGTACAAGACACCTTCAAGATATGGGAGGCAGCAGTCGTCTCGTAGGGGGCCTAATATCTCTTCCATACTCCTCTGGAAGCCTGCTGGAGCATTGGAGAGCCCAAATGAGATCCGCACCCATTCATACAAACTCCATGGAGTAATAAAGGCAGTGAGATATCCCGGTCAAGGATGCTGAACCAGGAGTATCCTCCAAGGGTGTCTGTAAGGTCTTGTATCCAGGGCAGGGGATGTCTATCTGGGACAGTCTTTTGGTTCAAGAGGCGATAATAAATACAGAGGTGGAGCATCCCATTTTTCTTGTGAACGCAGACCACTGGAGCTGCATAGGCAGACTTAGACTTTACAATCCAACCTTTCATTAGTAGGTCCTGTATATAGTCTTTGATCTCTTTGAACAATGGTTTTGAGATGGCAGAATAAGCTCTCTGTACTAGAACCTCATCCTCAAGAGCGATTGACATCTGCAGCTAGGAATACAGCCGATATCCTCACTGTCTCTTGCAAAAGCAGCTGACTCTTGATGTAGCATTTCTTTGACCTTCTCTTGTTTGTCAACACTGAGGTGGCTGAGGTTCACTGGAGGCTGCCACAAGTCTGTGGTCATTATGGGGGCTGCTGTTGTGGCTGAGTTTACCGATGTTCTTATGGTGGGATTCTTTAATGAATCTGTCTCAATTACCTTGGCCACCATCTGAATGCTGCCTAAAACTGTTTTCCTTGGTAAGGTGACAGAATGATTTGTGTTATTTTTCACTGGTATTGTAATATAGGGTTTCTTTGAGTTCTGCACTTCTGAAGGACCTTCTCCAATGGCCAAATCTGTCAAATGTGCACTGTTTTCCTCTGGCTAAAACAGCAGGAGTGGGTCGAACAGGTCAATCACTGACGGGACCGGGCACCTTATCCAGACCACCATTCCAGCGGGAATGAAAGTGCCATTCGTGCCAGTCCGCAGCTGTCTCTGATACAAAGAGGTTTTACAGGTCCAAATGGAGCTCACTAGGCACTCATTGTTCTCAGTAGACACTGACACTGCATCAGAGAGGAGGGTGATGAGAGCTGGGACTAATTCATCTGGGCAACCCTGGACCACCTCCTCCAACACATTGAATCCAAGAAGTGGCTGACAGAGAGGGGTACTGCAGATGAGGAAAGGTGACGTGATGGGTTCACTGAAACTACTGTTTCCTTGTATGCACACTGTGATGGGGATCCAACCATCAAATGGGAGCATGCTTCCATTCACTGTGTAGATTTCCATGTCTTTCTTGTCATCAAATATTTCACTAAGAGGCCTGGCTGGTATATCTAACGTGTTTTTCTTTCCAGCTTCTGTCGACCATACTCACTTGAGCTCCTGTGTCCAACAGTTCCTTATCCTTTATCCCATTAAAACTACATTGCAAAGGGCTTTACGTCTTATGAGCTTAGCCAAATGTCTACTCTTTTGGCTTGGCAGGGAAAGAGGGAATTGGGTAACTATTTGCTCATTGTCTTTTTGTCTTAATTTTCTCCCATGCAACTTTGTTTCTTTGACTCTTGAGCCTCCCTCTGTCCGTTGGAGTGGCCTCAGGTGGGACTCAGGGTGAGACCCGGTCACTGCTTGTCCCGTGGCAGAGACCGGTTCAAATTTTCCTGCCGCCTGGGTTTCCTCAGGCAACCCACAACCACTTATGGCCTTCTTCCCCATAATAGAAACAATGAACACAATCTGCGAGGCTCAGTTCCTGGCATTTAGCACAGCTGTATAATTTGGAGTTTTTTTTGGCTCACTGGGCAGTGATAGTAGGTCATTGGTTGTAACTGCTGCTGTAGTATTCCCACTGTACTCATTAACATGTTTACTTTGTCAGTTAACTGGAGGAGTACATCAACTTCTGGTTTCTTGTCTGAATTATCGTTCTTTGAACTCTTGTCTTTAACAGCTGTATTTTCACACTGTGCACTGTGCACACTGATTGTTTTTTGATGCACATCTGTTCCCAGTCGCCTTTGCCTCTCATGTTCAGTGTTTGTTATCTTCATCATGTGTTTCAGTATGATCTCATCTGTCACAATGGTGTTTGAGAGGAGGGCCTTGAGTTCTCGATGTACAGTATGTCATCATATTTATGGCTGAGACTCTGGTATATGGTGTGAAGGAAAATATCTTGAACAGTACTTGCATTGTACTTCACTTAAACATCAGCATATTTAGAAGCAAACAGAATTTGTTGTTTTAAGCCTATAACTCTATACAGGAACTGTTGTGGCATTTTGTTATCACTCTGTTTTGTGCGCATGAGCTCTTGGAACAGTTCTGTATTACTGCACCCACCTAAATGAGACTGTAGGAAGCACTTAAGTTCAGTTATGGTCAAATCATCTTTGTGCATGAGCATATCTTTAAAATGTCCTGCCCTAATGACTTTTAGGACACCTCGTACAACCTCGGCCTCATTTAATCCTTCTTTCACCCATCCATCCATCCATTTTCTTTACCCGCTTATTCCATTTTGGGTCACGGGGGTCGCCGGTGCCCATGTCCAGCAATCACTGTGCGAGGGGCGGGGTACACCCTGGATGGGTCGCAAGTCCATCACAAGGCCACATAGAGACAAACGAGACAAACAACCATTCACTCTCTCACTCACACCTAGGGACAATTTAGAGTTACCAATCAGCCTAACATGCATGTTTTTGGTCTGTGGGAGGAAACCGGAGTACCCGGAGAAAACCCACACATGCACGGACAGAACATGCAAACTCCACCCAGAAAGGCCCCTGGACCGGGGTTTGAACCAAGGACCTGCTCGCTGAGAGGCAGCAGCTCTACCACTGCACCACCGTGCTGCCCTCCTTCTTTCACACCTTCATCAATTTGTTTGCACATGCTGTTGTAGCTTATGTCTGAATTTTGATCACTGATCTGTCCACCTTGAATCTTGAACTCTCGATGTAGCTGTGACAGGTCTTGGAGAGGGATGGCTTCATCCTGGCTTCTATAGGGGTGTTGTTCTGCTTTGTGGTCACTGGACGTGTCAAGCTGCAATGATGGTGTAGATGTGGGCTGAGATGAAGGTGTAGGATTAGCAATATACTGAACGAGTTTACTACTAAGCTCAGCGTAACTAGATAGCATGCTCTGGATGCCTGGGTCAATGTTTTGTAATGCTTTACCATTACCAGATGCAGCATTAGTGATTGGGTGAATGGTTAGCAACACTAGCTGTAACTGGATTATTGTCAGAGACGGGTCAGAACATGACTATTATCATTGCTCACAATCGGATTACTGGTCACTGCATTCTCATTTAACTCTGGATTTGACACATTGTGGCTCTTTTTTTCTACACGGAATCTAGTTTGAGCCATACAACTCTGGAACATCTCTGTCACAGCATCATTTAGCTGTAACAAGACTGCCATACCAAAATCCACAGACCTCACCAAAGTTTCATTGCTCATGAAGTTTACAATGAACTCGAAGCAACTCTCTTCATCATCGACCAGAAGCTTGGATGAGTCCATCCCCTGCACAGAACCAATACTCTTGGCCAATCGGAAAAGTTCATCAGCTGTGAGAGATAGTAAGCTCTTCTTTAGGGTCCACACTAAACTCTTCCTCTCATCATCTGCCATGACTCCTTTTCCCTTTTCCGTAATATAGGTCTCTGTTCCAGGTAACTCAATCACCCATGGCTTCACAGTCTCATTCTTGATGCTGCAATGCTCCTCACACTTGTCCCAGAGCTTCGGTCAGTCCATTAGCGTCGACGGCTCTCATGCCACTTCATCTGGATTACTCTGGCTGCATTGGTCGCCTGTGCATCTGTTGCCTCGTCCCTGTACGGGTCACGATAAATCTGTAACGGGTACTGATGAGGTAGCACTGAGTCAGCAGATAAGTTTCCTGAAATACAGGCAGATGATCATGAGACAGAACAACAAGATGGCATAGCTTCTGGAATCTCTGTGGTTATGAAAGAGCTTGAGAGAAAGACACAGAAAACCGCTTGTGGGATTCCCTGCCTTCTCCTTTAACCTTCTCACTCGCTCTCCAACTAATTGGCTGATTAGTTGCACCTGCTACCAAGACCTGCACCTCCATCTCCTGTTTTACTTAAGCCACAACAAGACGTTCAGCCGACGCTCGAACATTTATTGCCTTTGGTAATATTGTGACAGCCAGCCAAATCTTAGTGTGTTTCAAGTTTTATACTAACCTGTTGCCTTTCTGCCCGTCTGTTCAGTTCCCGTTCGTCCTGCCTGTCTGGTCTCCTCGTGGCTGTGTCTGGTCGCCAATCCTGCACACCGAACTCTTATTAAGAAACTACATTCTGGATCCTTCAACCAAAACTTCATCATCGATCAATACTCACCCGCTGGATTCCCTGCCATCTCTGGATTCTGAACTCTCTGTTCACACCACTCCAACACCTTCTGCAACCACATTCAACCGTAAGACAAACCACCATTAAATCATCTCAGTTATTCAAAGACCATCCATATCAAGACACTCATCTCGTCTCCTTCTTTTCCTTCCACAGCCAAGATCACATCCACACTGTAAATAAACTATCACTTTTGTATCCCTGTTGTCCTCGTGTTTTTGGTCTGCCAATTGGGGTCATTTAATAACAACAACCATGTTACCGCTGCACCATGCTACCCCCTGCTGGTTGGGTTACATCACACTATTCTTGCAATATATTCAGATCTGAAACTTGTATTTCTTTTCAAATAAAACGCCTAAAGATAAGAAAGACAAAATTCTTCTTAACAACCATTTACAATGGAAATAATTTTGTGTCTGTCACACAAACATATTGATATTAAGTATCATTTTATTAGGAAAATTGTAAACATTGGAAAAATAATGCTTGAGTACTGTCCAACTGATAAAATGATTGAAGATTTGATGACAAAACCTGCTACTAAGTTGAAACTGAGAAAATTTACTCAGGACATGTTTAGAACATAAATGCAGAGACATTTTCATTTCTGGTAAAGTAGAAAAAAAGATCTTATGTTTTTATATGTTTTCAAGACAAATCAATGAGTTACGAGAGAGTGGGGATGTTGAACGTTACTGTTATTGACGCTCTTACCCAAAATGTGTTCTAATACTCCCACCTACTATTGTATTTTATTTGGTATATTTCTGGTATGTACGTGCGTGACGTCATTACGTCAGGATAAGAGAAAATGGCGCTCTGTGAGCACGAGCTGTGTGCGTGTAGCACTGCAGGTCTTCAATAAATATGCCGAAAAGAGGCTGAAGAGACCCAGCAACTCACTTATTTCTGTCTCTCTGCAACGCCGGCACATCTGCACTATATATA
>NC_056501.1:51068191-51070551 GCF_014905685.2 Nematolebias whitei | reverse complement strand
TGTATTTTATTTATTTATGTTTTGGTGGGGGTCACCAGGGTTCACGTTTGTTATTGTGGTACAATTTCATTTTAGTTTCTGATGTGTAGTGGTTGTAATCTATGAGTTGGCCCAAAGAATGTTTGTCAACCAAAAGGTGTATGTGAAGTAATCGGTTAATCTGAACAGTGGTGGTGAAAGTACTCAAACATTGTATTTAAGTAAAAGTACAAATAAACAGACAAAAATGTACTCTAGTGAAAGCAGAAGTACCACATTAACGTTTTTACTTAAGTAAAAGTAAATAAGTATGGTACGTGTTTTTAAAAATACTTAAAGTAGTAAAAGTATTTGCTGAATGTATTACCTAATGCAATGGTCTACAATATCAAGTGTGCACCGTATGTATATTTTCTGTAATACATTAATAATTTTGTGCCATTTTAATGAACGATGCTGCAGACGATGCATGTTTTTATTGTGTTTACTCTGTGACAGTTCACACTTGGACTCGTGATTCTGTGCAGCAGAATTTCAGGAATGAGTTAAATGCTATTAAGCAAAATAAGAAAAAGGATTGATTATACCTTTGAAAGTTTTTATTTAACACAAAGCAACACCGATGTGTCATTTTAACTGCAGTAAACACATTTAAGTAAAAGTTGTCTGCCTGAACAAAAGGGACATTAGACACAACTAACAAAGAAATAGGCTCTGATCATTTCCACTGATATTTCAACTCCCGTTTGTCATCAACTCTAGTTAAAATACTGTCTAGTCAACCTTGTAATAGGTCAATAGTGAACAATACTTTCAAAACTTGGACCTGAGTGCTGAGCCATTTGAAGACATCTACCTTCAGGGCGGCTGTGGCTGAGTGGTTAGAGCAGTCGTCCTCCAATGCAAGAGTTGGGGGTTTGAATCCAACAGAAGTCACATGCTGAAATGTCCCTGGGCAAAACACTGAACCCCTCGTTGCCTCTTATGTGTGTCCCATCAGTTTATGAATGTGATAAATCTCTGATTAGTCTCTTTAGAATAATTTGTTCAATTAGCTTTGTAGAGATCTAGTATAGAGCTGTATGAATGGGTAAATGAGGCACAGATTGTTGTAAAGAGCTTTGAGTATCTCGATAAGATGGAAAGATGTTGTATAAGTACAGTCCAAAAAAGTTAAATCTGGTCCTCTGGACATTCAAAAACCAAACAAAGCAAAACAACAAAAAGTATAGTTAACGTTATAGTTATAGTAACGTTTCGTCTTTCATCCGAAAGACTTCCTCAGTCTGAGGTGCTGTATTCAGCTCAGTTTTATAAATCTGGTCCAAAAAAACAGATTTAACTTTTTTAGATTTTTTTTACCTGGATTATTTTTTTTCATTTAGCCTTTATTTATCCAGGTTAGTCTCATTGAGCCACGAGAACTCATTTTCAAGAGAGACCTGTAATTATTGAGCATGCATCAGGATATAAGTACAGTCCATTTACCATCTCCTGTCCTAACATCATGAACCAACATATTTTAATATTGCAGCAAGAATTTTGCATGCATCAGGACAAGAATTTCTTGTTCAAGTTCAGAAGAAGTTGGTTTGCAAAGTTTTTTGAGTCCAGTCTGGCTCTTTTGGGAGAGAGAATCTGTCCTGCTATACTGAATAGTCCTTCATATAGTATTTGAATAGTCTTTCAATAAGGCATGGTAAGGCAGGTAGCACGCATCTTCTGGCTGACTCTCCGCGCTGGAATCCATTTTGGGTGCGTTAGCGGTGCTGTCGGTGCGCCCAGCTCAATGACGTACCCTTTGCTCTTGACGTCACGCTCTTCGGAAAATGACCCTGCCAAGTGACTGAGCAGAGGAGGCGTGGTGTAGGGAGACAGGAGCTGAAGGGTGACAGGCATTACAGCACTGAAACAAGAAAACTAAAACTGTGGAATACAAGGGCAAAATGTGACATTAACAACATGTAATCAATCAATTCCAAGAAAAGATCAAAGTAACTTTATTTGAATACTGTAAATGTTACACATCAATAAAATTGTAACAGTTTAAAAAATTAAAGATTGGTGTTATTTGTAAAAACAGAACAACATATTTCCTGATGCATGCTCAATAATCCAGGTAGAAAAATCTAAAAAAGTTAAATCTGGTCCTCTGGACATTCAAAAAAACAAAACAAAGCAAATCAACAAAAAAATGTAGAAACGTTTCGTCTTTCATCCAAAACACTTCCTCAGTCTTGCTGTCTTGCCTCAGAGGTGCTGTATTCAGCTCAGTCTTATAAATAGCACCTTCTCAGAGTGGATCAAACAGTTTTGCTGCTGACAACCAGAATCAGATTTGATTTTAACCCAGGTGTCGTCAACATACCTGAACCAATGAC
>NC_056501.1:51060217-51068091 GCF_014905685.2 Nematolebias whitei | reverse complement strand
AAAGAGACCATTGTTTCATCAGTCTCCATGATGACATCCCTCACCTTATCCACAAAGTCCATGGTGTTCTGTATGTGGTGTTCTGAGCTGCCAACTAAAGGGATGAGTACAGACGCCAGATATTTAGAAACATTGTAAGTGACAGAGTTAATCATACTAACAATTGGTCTTAAAGGTACACCTTGATGAGTTATTAGTAAGTTAACCTTATTTTGTTGTCGAGTCTTGGACTTGACATGCTGTGCTAAGCATGCCTGATCTGTACAGTCTAGTAGTTTCTAGAAGTGCTTGCTGATCACGCACAATAAATCTGGTTCAGATCAGATTATGTATCAATGAGTTATAACTGTAAGAATAATTTAGGTGGCGCTGTGGAGGCTATTGGCCACTTATCATGGATACCTGTTCAAGGGGTGGATAATGATTGATCATAGTGATTTTGGTGCACCTCGGCTGAAATATGTGTATTTTAGAGCCAAACGTATGTTGCTCCCGTTAAAACCAGGAAAACAAAACTTTTATCAGAACCATGGCTTAATGACGTCACTCAAGCCGTTAGACAGCAGTGTAGGAGAGCAGAACTCAGGTGGAGGAAAGACAGGCTGCAGGTTTCTTTTCAAATCCTAAAGGAGAGTTGGCGTCATTATCAGAAGGCAGTTAAAGTCGTCAAATCGAAGTTCTTTTCTGCAATAATTGCCTCAAACTCCCACAACCCCCGAGCCCTTTTTTCCACCCTGAACTCAGTTCTACACCTCAGTGAACCTTCACCTCTAGAAGCTTCAACTGAGCTGTGTGAAAACTTCCTCCATTTCTTTTCTGAAAAAGTTGCAAACACCCGGGCACTCATTTCTCCACCTGCTCATGATCCGTCCATCCCATCTCATTGTGTTGCTGTTCTGGACTACTTCGATCCCATCTCTCTGTCTTCCCTGGAGCAGGTCATGTGCAGCATGAAGCCATCTGGCTCCCCTTTTGACGTTGTCCCCCCTCGACTCCTGAAGGAGCTTCTTCCTGTTCTGGGCCCTCCTGTTCTTGGCATTGTGAACAGCAGCTTAGCCTCAGGTGTGGTGCCAATAACTTTTAAACATGCTGCTGTCCAACCTCTCCTGAAAAAACCTAGCCTTGACCCCTCAGTCATGTCCAACTTCCGGCCTGTCTCCAGACTCCCATTTGTCGCTTAACTACTGGGAAAAAATAGTGGAGTCCCAGCTGAAATGCTTTCTAGAGGATAATGCCATCTTAGAGCTATTCCAGTCTGGCTTTAAACCTCTCCACAGCACTGAAACTGCTCTACTCAAGGTTTTTAACGACATTCTCCTATTCACAGACGCTGGTGATTCTGTGCTCCTTCTCTTGCTGGACCTCACATCTGCCTTTGTTACAATCGACCACGAGATCCTCATTGTGAGGTTAGAGCAGTGGGTGGGCATCACTGGGTCAGCCCTCGAAAAGTTTAGATCTTACCTCGCTGACAGGTCCTTTTGTGTCTCCATCAAAGATTTTAGTTCAGCCTCGGCAGCACTTAAATGGGGGGTACCGCAAGGGTCCATCCTTGGTCCTCTTTTATTTTCTTTATACCTGCTGCCACTAGGTGCTATTTTCAGGAAACATAACATACCTTTTCATTTCTACGCCGACGACTGCCAAATCTACTTCCCCCTCAGACTCAACGGTACTCGCTCTATTCAACCGTTACTGGACTGCCTGGCTGACATCAGAGATCGGATGGCTTTAAATTTCTTGAGTTTCAACGAGAAGAAATCTGAAGTTATGCTGTTTCCTCCCAATGACACAATCACCAACCACTGCATCGACCTATCCGTTCTGTCACCGTTAGTGAAACAAAGAGTCACTCATCTAGGAGTGATACTTGACCCTTCTCTGAAACTCAACAATCATGTAAATATGATTGTTAAATCCTGCTTTTTCCAGCTGAGGCGACTGTCTAAGCTGAAGCCCATATTGTCCAAAAATAACCTGGAGACAGTAATTCATGCATTCATTACATCCAGGCTCGACTAGTGCAACTCACTCCTTTTTGGTATCAGTCAGACCTCCATAGCTAGACTCCAACTGGTCCAAAATGCAGCAGCCCGGTTTTTGACCAGCACAAGCAAAAGAGAGCACATTACTCCTGTTTTGGCCTCCCTACACTAGCTTCCAGTTCACCTTCGAATCAAATTCAAAATACTCTTGTATGTCTATAAATCACTAAACAGCTCTGCCCCCTCCTATCTTACTGATCTGCTCCAGCCGTATGTCCCACCACGTTCTCTCAGATCAGCAGACCAGTTGCTCCTAACAGTCCCAGGAACCCGTCTCAAGCGCAGAGGTGACAGGGCCTTCTCTGTAGCAGGACCAAGACTTTGGAATGAGTTACCTCTGCTCGTTAGACAGGCCCCCTCCCTCACAGTTTTTAAATCTCTCTTAAAAACGCACTTCTATTCCCTGGCTTTCAGCACTGTGTGATCTGTGCTGAGTCTGTGTGCATCACACTGTGTTAGTCATGTTGCGGTTGTTGTTGTTATCCATTATTGTTTTTGTCGGTTTCTACTTTTTGGTGTCCTGTTATGTAATCTGTTGCTGTGTGCTTGTTCTGTTTGTCCCTGTACAGCACTTTGGTGTGCTTTGTCACTGTTTAAAGTGCTTTATAAATAAATTGGTATGGTATGTTATGGTAAACGTATTGCAACGGCGTCACTTCTTGATTCGCCACGTCACCACGCCCACATCCTCCAGCAAAAATGGTTTGCACTTTAAATCAAGTCAGACCATCTTATCTGTCTTCTAACACAGGATCATCCTGATTAGGTCAAAGGTGTCAAAGAGGGAGCATTCCAAGTTAAAAACGAGACTTCTTGTTCTGAGGGGGCGGGGCTTTGATGATGTCAAAATATGACTACAGTGGATCGTCGGGCATCCAACAGGGATGAGTCATGCCAAATTTCATGAATTTCAGTCTTTCAATGTGAAAGTTATAGTGTTTGTAAATTTATGGTGTGAAGCTCAATATATATATATATATGTCACATCATATATATATGTATAATGTCACATCATATATACAGTTACACCCAAAAATACTCAGTGCTATATAAATAAACTAAATTGAATTGCATTGACTCCCTCTTCAGTAAGCACATTCGGAACATATATTTATAATATATTTTATGTTTTCCTTACAAATTGAACAAGGCTGATTTATAAGAGATGCAATGCATCACATTTACAACACTGATTGACACTCTTTTCCCAAAAGAAAACGGTTGTCTAAAAGTCCTGCAAATAAACATAAATAAATAAATAAATCTAAACCTGCTATTACAATATTATGACAAGTGTTTCTGACAGCAAAGTCACAAGACACGGAGTGCAGACACACTGTCATAACAATTAGCAGAATGAATCCGATGTGATGTAAAAAGTAATAAAAATATCATTTGGGCAATGCAAACTGGATTTAAACTTTTAGAAGGTGAAATTCAAACATGGGTGAGTTTGTTTAACTTGTGGTGCAGGAAAATAATCATGCTTAATGTTTTCAGTTCTTGGATTTGACATTCTCCTGTTTAGGCTTTCTTTATACTGATCAGATTGTATTTTAAACAGATTTAAAAAAAAAGAGTTCTTACAAAATAAATAAATATGATGCTGAAATATCCGTACTCCGCCAATAGGTGGCGACAAAGTCCACTTTAAGTACATCCAGAAGCAGGAAATAATTCTGTCCTGGCAAGATTTTCTTTAAACAGCTGTTGCAGCCCAGTTTTTTTCTCTCTCCTTTCAAACATTTCTCTAAGTATTTAAAAGTTTTAGTACAAAATCAAAGCTTCATGGTAACAGTATTAAGATAAAACGAAACAGATGCTGACAAAACAGTAAAAACAGCTTCTCTGTTGTTTGGGTTTTAGGGCACAACGTGAAAATGGGAATTCTGTAAATAAACTACACCATTGCTTGTAAAAAGCTTCATACTTCCAGTACACACAAATACACCAACAACACCTCAGACTGAGGAAGTCTTTCGGATGAAAGACGAAACGTTTCTACAATTTATTTATTTATTTAATGTCCAGAGGACCAGATTTAACTTTTCTAGATACACCAACAACAGTTGATCTACTTTTCCTACAAAACCCTGCATGGCACAGTTGCAAAGGTAGTAAAAAAAATCTGTTTTTAAAAGTAATGTGGACAAGCTCTTCGTCAACCCAATAATTAAACAGAAAATATGGAACAGATGAAGAGCAGTTTTGTGAAAACTTAAACAAGTAACATCATACCTGTTGTAAACAGCATACAACCTTAGTTTGGATGGGCGGGCCGCGTTCCAGATGCGTTCATGCATATAAACCCTTATTGTTGTCAGTTTTGCATTACACTGCTATTTCAGCAGAACAGTGGTACTAATCCAGTTGGAAGTGCTGCAGATAGCTGCTGCTGCTATTTACAAATCATTTTCATGAAGCACTCGTGTAATGCAAAACTGATGGCGGAACAAAGGTGTGTAGTTTGTGTGAAGTGACATGTCAAAGGTTAGACTTGGGTCTAAACTTCAACGGTCCACTTGTGACTTGGCCCTGCCTGCACCAGCCTATAGCTAGCAGGTAAGATATTTGTTGTTTATTACTACTCTCACACAGAACCCCACTTCACAACATGTGAGCTCTGTATTCATTAAGTAAGCAGATAATTATAATTTCTTGTTTGGTATTTGACACTAGGACACGTTCAGATAGGACTTACTGTGTGTTTAGAGATGGGCTACATGGCTCTTTGAAGCGGACCACATCTTGTACATACGTTGTTTCAAACAGCTGCTCAGTTCTGAACGGCAGTGACGTCACGAGCGTGCGACCCCCCCGAGCTGCTGCCATCCTCCCGGCCTGTTTTCCTCGGTCTCAGTAAAAAAGCCAAAGAGTGTGTAGTATGACATATCCTGAGATATATTCATACATTAAACGGGTTCTTCATTTTTCTGGACTGTGTAACATGCGTGCGTTGAATGTAATAAAATGTGGACGTGAGACGTTAATTATCTTTGACTCACCACGACAGTGGGTCATTTATTAACAGAATCAAGTTTAACACATCACACATTTACATTAATTTGGCAGAATATGAAAATAACAACATAATTAATCAGCTTTACAACCAGGAAAACCATACGGCCATGATTTTCCGTTGCTTCACCACAGACATTTCTGAAAACATCTGGATTAATTTCCTAGCAGAAAGGAGAGTTTAAAGATGGAAAATTGAGATTTATCTTACAGAGAGATGTGTGAGGGAATTTGTCTGTTTTAACCAGAACAGTACGCTCCTTTGGAAATCAGCTTGTCCCAACAGTACACTTTTGGTGAAGGTCGACTTTTACCTTTTCTGAAGATAGATCAGTTCCGGCGTGGAGTCTCACTTCCAACCACTGTTCAGCGTCTCCGTGAGAACAGCCAAATACCTCGAGAGCCGTGCGAGGTTATCCAAACAGAAGTTATAATTCCCAAAATCGTCTCTGGTTCAGCTTGATTCTAATACAGCAGCTTCCATGAATGCCTGCGTTTGCATTCTGGAACTCCCAAACTCTCTGCATTCTGAATTCCAAAAACTCTGAACTCTTGAACTGCTGCTCCATCTTCAAGACTGAGCTTACAGCAGCTTCAAGACTGAGCTGAACTCTCTACCAGAACTCTTCTGTGAACTCTCTGTGAACTCTTGACGTTGAACTAGGAAGTGCCAACCTTTTTATGAAGGGTCACTTCCAGTTCATTTGAGAGCTTTTTGATTGGTCGATGGACCAAAGCAGAGGTGTGGCTTGTGATGTAAGGTGTTATTAAAAGTCAAGGAAAAGATTCAGATTGTTTAAGAACAGACAGAAAGATTGTTGGAGAAAACCAGTCTTAGTGGCGCCTCTCACCAAGTATCTTGCTGTAAAAGTTAAACATGACATTTCTTTTCAGTAAACTTTTCAGTTGACTGAAACCTGAACTTTGACACACTTACAAATTTGCTCACTTCAAAGCAGACGATCAAGAAATTGAATCATTACTCTGTAACGTACTCTAACTTGATTTCACTTTGAATTGAGGATTAAAAATCATTACACTGTTTTAAGTAAATAAAAATGAGTAGTTCACTTCAACATGTAAACATTGTTTGAACTAACACAATTTGATTATCAAAACATTTGTAAAATAGTAATGATCATAGAGAATTGTCTTTTCCACTTGATTACTTCAAGAAAGAAAGTCTCAGGATGGGTCTAAACTGTATTTCTGGATTCAAATCACTGAAATGACAGTTTCAGTCCCATATGGTCAGTTTTGACATCAGGCCTAGTCCACTACAAGTGCGTGTCTGCATTTGAGCAGGAAAACATGAAGAATTATGAGGAACAGTAAAACAAGGAACAGGTCTCCACTCCCTGTGACTCGGTTTCATCGTTCGCTCTGAAGAGCCGTTGAAAAGATTTGGATCGTTGGTGAACGTCACATCCTGCTCCACCACTCCATTCAACCTGCTCTGCCTCAGCTGCAGCCACTCCCCTCATCAATTTATGCCTCGAAGTCTCTGTAGTTGTGTTTTTCTAGCTCCCTGTGTCAAACATAACAGTTAGAAACACTCTGTACTTTTTAACTTTACAATTGACTTGACTGGTGGAGAACATGCAGTTTGTCATCCCTTCTAAAGTTCTTATTCCTAATAGTACATCGCTGCCGTGCACGCCAAGTTTCAAATGAAGCTCTCCGGAGTTGGCTCAGTGTCGTCATGACGACCACACCAAGTTTCACCGGAAACTCTGGAGAAATTGATTTAATGTTGCGTGTGATCTGAGGCGGCCATCACTGGAGGTTTCATCAGAAACCTGTGAATGTCAGGTTCGTGATATTTTGCTAACAATGTGTAATTTTATCAGTAGATGCTGCACCCTGCTCTGACACCAGGCCAACATCTCGCCTTTAACCCGTGAGGAAGACACGAACGCACAGGGTCACGTGATCGCCTGTCAAGTTGAACCAGTCAGATGCACGTGCACGCGCGCAGCTGCCCGCTGGAGGAAAGCCCTGTGCTCTCTGTCTCCACAGGATGGCAGTGTGAGGCTGAATGTGCGTGAGTGTGTTCCCACGTGTGCGTGAATGCGTGGGAGTTCCTTGCTTGGCCATTCCGGGGTGTTGCCAGCTGCACCGCAGGGTGGAGAGGTAGCTCCCGCGCTCATCACCTCCTCCTCGCTCTCCCAGGCTTCCTCTGTTCCCCAGTCCTACCCCCGCCCCCCGTGACCCCCCCCCCCCCCCCCCTCCAAATAACACTCTGGATCCAAGCAAGCCACAGCAGCAGGGAGGTCCCCGCCTGTCCTCCCCCAAGGTGACCGCCGGCTCGGCCGCAGCAGCAGACCTCCTCCTGGCTCCGGGAGGACCGAGCCCCCACCGAGTGATGACACCCCTGCAGTGGGGGGAGCAGCCACCTCCTGCCGGAGGAGCCGACAACACAAGCTCGGCCTTTGACAGAGGAGGAGAGTCGCCTCCTCCATCCACTGCCATCCTCCCCCCCACCCCCATCAGCTCAGGTCCAGTCAGGACTCCAGCCAGGATGTCCGACTGCAACAAGTCCCTCTGACCGGCTGATCAAACGTAGGCAAGCTTTATAAACAACAACAACAACAACAACAACAACCCCGGGCTGTGAGAGCTCCTCACGTGCCAGAAAACCTGGTTCTCTTTCTCGCTGTGTGTGTGTGTGTGTGTGTGTGTGTGTGCGTGTGTGTGTGTGTGTGTGTGTGTGTTCAACCTGCTCTGAGCTTGTTGTTAATGCATCTCAAAATGATAAGGAGAATATCTATCTATCTATCTATCTATCTATCTATCTATCTATCTATCTAT
>NC_056501.1:51038953-51060117 GCF_014905685.2 Nematolebias whitei | reverse complement strand
CAACTGGCAAAAACTTTGCACCAAGCCACATCTGTGACAACTAATATGAGTAATATTAGCTTGTGACAGATAATAGGTTTATTGTTCATTGCTGCTGCATTGTGTGGCTGTGTCTAGGCTGATACTCGGCTGTATCATGTATGAAACAGTATCTATGTATTTATCTTACCATCATATCTCTCGCTCTCTTTATATATATATGAATTGCATCAGTTTTGTTTCATAGAAATTTTATCTTTTTTTTTTTTTTTTATTAAATTGACTATCAAACTCTCGAATCATTCAATATATTCCAGACAGATTTGTCATTGGTCATACAAAACAACTAAGTAAGCGCAAAAGCTTCCTACTGAGGAGAAAAACACCGGTGACAAAACAAAAACAGATTTTCTCACCCGTCTGCGACTGGTCTAACAAAGTTGAGGCAGGTCCTCTGGACAGATTCTTGTTGAAATGTCTGGTCTTTCATCCAAAAGACTGTCAGTCTGAGGAGCTGCAACAAAGTCTTATAATCAGCTCCTTCTCACAGTGGATCAACCAGTTTGCTGGTGACAGCCAGAACTAGCTGTTCACTTGATAAAGGAGGACCATCAGCCTAGCAATGGATCGTTAGTGCCCTGATTGCTATTCACAGATGGCTGAGTGATCCTAGCAATAACAGCATTGCACGAGGGGGACAGTTGAACATGAAGGCTCCGCCCCTGTTTAATGATGGACAGGTTCTTTTCTTGTCTGCAACTAGCCTTTCAAAAGATTCGGATCATCCCTGGACATCACATCTTTAGTGTCAAGGTCCATTTATTGTCCATGTTTGCTCAAACTTGCAGTTCCTCCTAAATCCAGCTGAGACTCATGGTGGGTGTTGCACCTGCAGCAAAGCTTGTGGCTAAACGGTCGTCCTCAAACTGAAAGATTAACATTTAATCCCCAGCCCGTCACTTTGAAGTGTCTTATTAAAAAACCCTCATCTTACATCTTCATGTCCTTCATTATGTGCTGTTGGCACAAAAGCTTCCAGCAGGTGAAGTGTAAAATGAAACAAACTTTTTTAAGTAGCTCCAGTGTTTCATGAGACACAATCAGTGAAAACAGCTGCTTACTTCCACCGTTTACTTCCAGTTTGGACTGGAAGATGCTGAGCTCAGATACAGTGGACGTCAATGGAAGGTTAAATGCTCTCTCTGGGAAATACCAAGTCAAAATAATTGGTGAAACAAAAGACTAAAATAACAGGAGAATGGTGCTTCAATACTACATTTACAAAATGCATTGTTACACGAGATCATTTTGTTACAACAAGTGGAACTACATGGGACAAAATTTTATCATTTTTTGATATAAAACAAAAAATCAAGTTTGAATCAAAATAACATGAGCTGTCTCTGAGGTTTTCATACCAAGTGATTTTGTAAATGGATTTATTTTAAGCCAAATAACTTTAGTGTTTGTCTCCAAATTGCTTTGGTGCTGCAACTAAACCACACGTGAGACTGAAAAAGAAACAATCTTGAGCAAGAGAATCAGATACGTGAAGTGAAGAAACATTTGTGCGCTCTCAGTTTAGTCAGGACAAGCTAAACAGATACCGAGAGGTTGCTGAAGACACAAACTTTACTGATTGAAAAGAAAATTTGCATCGACAGCATTTCTGCACCACAGATGACCTTCTGCACACACACACATTTCTGTTGTAAAAATAACAAAATCTGGACATTTTTTATACAGTTTACATATTTGTGAGCACAGTTTGCAATAAGACTTGACACATAGGTGCCATTTATAATAGATGGCAGGTGCATAAACATAAGTTTGAGTTATATATATTTACTCTTGGATCTTTGTTTTAATTCAAAACAATACAAAAACTCTTTTGCATTTAGAAATTGCAAGTTTTTTTTAATCAAGTTGGGTCGCACAAAATTAAATGTAAGTGTGAGTTACATGCAGTGCATCAAAACAGGTTCCCTGATCATATTATTAGAAAATAGCATTGAAGCATATCCTGTGTTTTTATGTATAACATGGTCTTTTTATTATTTTTTTACCTCACAGTTGTATGGAAACCATCAATGTTTGTGAGTTTCTCAGCTCCAGCTGAGTCACAGACACACTAACGCATCCCAGCTTAGCAGCTACAGCTTTTATTTAGACTGTTCACGCGACGTCGAGAGTCCTCACAAACTAATGGTTCTACAAAAAGTCACTCTCTTTTTGGGGATTCCTCTGTGACTCCCATGGCCTACCTCACTGAAAGCATCAGGACGAGGCGTGAGTTATTGAAACTTTTTATAATTTGACTTTTGGAAAAATGCAGGACATTGAGTGGAGCCATATACAGTATGCATACTTACAAGGACACATTTATGCACACAACCCCCCCCCCCCCCCCCACACACACACACACAGAAATCACCTCTGGTAAGTCTGGGGGCACTTTTGGCACATTTTATTTGTGTAACATACTTTCTTGGTGCATCTGAGTGCTGTGTTAAGTGTGTGGGTGTGTGTTGGTATTATCCTTTCGGAAAGCCCACCTTGACAGGTCTCTGCCCTGTTGCAGAGCGGCAGGGCAGGGGCTATTTATAGAGAAGGTACTCCTGAGAGAGGTGCAGAGAGAAAGAAGGGATTGTCTAATGAGGCAGGATGCACATGGAGGGGATGTTGTTCTGCTTTCCATCAGTGTGTCTGTACACAGATTGTCCTGCGTGCATTGATTGAACCAGTTCAAACACACCTTTCTTGTCCCCCGCCCTCCTCAACTAGCCTTTTTCAGGATGCAGAGGTCTACAGTAACAAATATGGGTCAAAAATGTTGGATAAACACATAAGCGCATGGTTTAAATGTGAACAGTCGCTTTTTTCCTCTCTTACACACACCCTGGAATTTGCTCCCTTTCTTTTCGCTGCTCTCATTCTTTCATCCATCAGTTTCCTTCTCCTTCATTTATTCATGCAGAGGCAAGTTGTGCGAGGAACCGATCTCAGGAGATCTGTGTGCGATAACATAGAATAAGGTCCTACAGAGGGCAACATATCAGCATACAAACACACACACACGTTAGCTCTGAATGATTTCTGTGGACAAACATCAAACAGGTGATAAAATACTGAAAATGAACAAGTTGATTCACAGTCACTCAAAAATCTTACCATACCATACCATACTATACCATACCATACCATACCATGCCATGCTATACCATACCATACCATACCATACCATACCATACCATACCATGCTATACCATACCATACCATGCCATGCCATGTGTCTGCTTTCCGATGAGCAAAGGTAACCACTGGAGGTAGCGATAAGCACCTTTGCTTGCAGCCTCTCCTCCAAGGGGTCCGGAAGCTTACTTCAGCGCCGTGGTATTACTTGTAGCTGTCTAAAGTAGCCTCATTAAGGCTGCGGCGAGGTGATTCATCCAGAATATTAACGACCTTAAATCCGTGAGTCACACCCTAATCTCACTCTGTTACCTCGATCATCCAAGCAGCAGGGAACGGATCTTCTGGTCCAGAGAAACTCGCGTTGTGGCCGCTCACCTCTCACTTTAGCGTTGCAATTGTTAACCGTTCTGGTAATTTTTAGGGCCCTGGAAATGGGCGCAAGGGTGTTTGTTAATCTGTAGCTAATAAACCTGTCAAAACCTCCCTTATTGATGTTTTTTAAGTGAACCAAGCTTTACCATGTATTTAGTTGATAAGAATGAAATAATAGTCCAGATTTGTACGTTTTGCTTTGCTTTTAATCAATAATTTGCGCAGGGGTACAGCAACAGGCACAATTTCATAATGAGTAATTTTACATGAGTACATAGGATACACTTTCTTCCTTAAACAAGGCGATGACTACTATCTGTGGAAATTCTAAACCTCAAGAGCCCTTGAGGGTTTACAGATACTGCCTTCACATGAATCTTTCACAACTCAAGCCAAAAGATATTCTCCCTCAACTCTCTCATGAACCAGAAGCACCTTCGAGCAAATCTCACCAGTAACCAATTTAGTACTCCCAAATTTATTCTGTATGCTGTTCTTTCAATTTGACGAAACAATTTAGTTAGAGCAGAGTAAGAGTGAGGTCGTCCGCTTACCATGATTTTGGGGTGACCCGTAGTGAGTCACCGTGGGGTAAGGGCAAATTTCCAGTTCTCTAGGAGAGAGACACCGGCCGATCCTCAAGGGCAAGTACAACTATTCCAAATTAGAGAATCAGAGTTTTTGGACGGGCCCAGGTCAAGCATTTATTAGAAGTAGGGAACTCATCCAGTTTGAGGGTTGATGAAAGAAAGCTTAAATCCAATCCCATGTCAGTGAAGAAAAGAATTAACTCCCATCATCGTCTCAAAACTGGTAAAATCCAACTCCTTTTGGGCTCCCTCTGATCCGACGAGCTTGTCCATCGCCTGTAATCTCCTCTGCTCAGCTCCGACTTTGCATTGACCAAGTTCATTCTGTCCAGTCTGTATTTAAAGACTTATTCATCCCTCCTCCTCTTAAGGAGGGGTTATGGAAAATTACATCATCTCTTTTCCAGTAACTTCTCTGCTGTTTTGCACCTCAACCGGTTCAGACCGGTTTTCTCGGTACTTTCCAGAACTTGTTTTGCTCAAAGATGAGTCATCATGAGATGAGTTGTGTTTGAACTCTCTGACTCCTTGTTTTTCCTCTACTGCTCGAGGCATGTCCAGACTTGTTCTTAGGTGGGCATGCTCAGACATGTTTCACTGTTACATGAGGCCTCTTTACTTCCATTTCATAAGTAAAAGAAGATTATACAATTTCTTAAAGATTAATACTTCCATTAACTGATTATTTGTTGATTATTAGTAAAACAGTAAAACAGCTTTGGTTACATATTATTAAAACAGTAAAACACTTTTGGTTACACATTATCATTTTTAGCTGGATTTAAAGCAGGAGTTCAGTCCTTCTGTACTTAGCTGCTGAGGAGAACTTTTGATCAGGCTTCATTTTTCTTAAAGCTGGTGGTCTGTTCATGCATTATCACCACAGACACCTGGTTTATTGACACCCCCTTCTTGAAGTTGGATCTGTCTCCTCTTTGGCACCAGGTCCGCTGTAACCTAGCCCTCCTGTTCTCCCTCCCAGGAGTCAACCACCGTCATGTTGTCCAGGTCCGCGTTCGAAGTGGATTGCTCCGCCTGATCTTCATCTGGCGCCGCTCGCTTCCTGGGTGCCCTGACCTCCTGGGCCGGGACAGCGGATTGACTCGCTGGGTCGATCTCCGTTAGGTCAGCCGATCTAGAAGACTGAAGGGTCGGCGGGATCTCAACAAGGGGTGAACCTACAGGAGTAATGTTTTCTATTATGACCTGCCTCCTAATTTGTGGGGTTGTGGCAACTAAAATGGGCATCTGACGAAGCTGTTTTAGCCGCATAGGGGCAACCTGTAACCCTTCAGATTCAGCAGTTTCTGAATGGGTCAAGCCTTCCGGTGTTAAGATCGGAGGCTCAGAATCAGATGGGCTGGTTGGGTCAGTCAGGGCCGTGCCATCGGTACTCAGAGGACCGGATCGGCTCGCCTCGCTACTTAAATATCTGTCAAAGTCATCCAGGTAGTTTTCCAGGAGACTTAGATCGTTATGATCTAATGGAAGTGCAGTCGATCTTCCAGGGGATATCTCCACCTCCATGGGCTCGGTTTCATTATGGGATGTAGTTGGTAAAAGGTCAGGTGGGCCATTAGTTGGTTCCTGGGGCTGACTGGCTATCTCGGTTTGGGTTATAGGGACACTAATACTGTCTCGTCTACCTTCTTCCCTAGCCACCATGGGCACGGAGACTACCGGAGGGCTAGTCGTTAACCCTGCCGTTAAAATGACCATGATAGATGAGGACGTGAGCTCTCGGGGCTCCTGTGTGACCCTGAAGGAGGGGCCGTGAACCAAGGGCAACCCCGTGGCCAGATGGTAGGCTACATGCCTGGTAGTTTTATTTGTGTTTTCCCAGAGTTTTACAATTACTGGGTAATATGTGGCTCCTCTAGGGATGGCTGTTCTAGGTATAAAGGGTTCGGAGCCCTCGGCCGAGGTCCAGATGACCTTGCAGGTGCTCTCTACCTCCCAGCACTCTTCTGCGGACACCCGGGGAAGACTGGCGGGCTCATCAGAGACCAAAATGCCATGTACTCCAGTCGCTATTATAACTTTAGAGTGACAGCCCTGGCACCACCAAGTTGGACCCACGGCCCATAGAAATCAGGTATCTTCCAACCCCAAAAGGCAATAGCAGCAGACCATTTGAGGTCCTATTGCTGTTGAATTTGTGGGGCGTTGAATCTGCATTTTGACTGTTGTGGCTTATTTGGTTTAACCTTTGCCCTTAATTATTTCTTAGAGTGAGGTTTTCTTAAACCGATAAAGGGTGGTTCTGCCCTGTCGTCTGGTGATCCCACAATAAGTGTGGGTAATGAATTTTTCCCACTCTTCCACTTGGTCTAGTTGTTGGGTTGTTATCACGGTTTTCCAATCACAGTACCCAGGTAATATTAACCCTGAGGTTTTGGAGATGCCGTATTCTCTATATGTAACGCTAATGTATTTTTCCTGCCCTGTAGTTTCTATTTTTTGGATTTTGCATACGTCACCACAAGGGGTTACTCTAATCCTCTGGATCTGCTCGTGGTCGTATACTTTCTCCTCACAGTGGCAGAGGATGATCTCTCCGGTATTTGTCGTTACTACGAGTTTGTCCGGAGCTGTGAAAGCGAACGCCCAGTTGCTGTAGACTGTCGCTGTGGTCAGGATGTAGAACAGCATCTGCATTCTGCTCCTTATGCTTTCTATAAAGAGAGTACATGTAATATAACATGACAAAATAATAACAATGAAATCAAGATCTGCTTCCACTCTTGGTCCTCATCGTGTCTCTGAAACACTCAACTTCGTATTGCTGGGCCTATACAGGCCGTCAGCTATCCATTGAGCATTTACCAGACCGATGATACCTCGAGTTTACAGGATTCAAAAATAAAATCAATTATAAAAGAGAGAAAAATAACATTTAACCACTAAATCAATCTTTCAAAGTTTAATAAAAGTTAGCAAAAGCGGGGAGGGGTAAAGCTGTTGTTGGTTTTTTTTTTATTACTTCTGTTATTATCTCGTTAGATTGGCTTGTCTCATCATCCTCCCGAGATTCTGCGGCCTTCGCTCCCCTCCGGTTCAGGGGGAGCCGGATCAGGTCTCGGTTTAAAGATAGCGGCATAGGTCATCATCCACACCACTATAGGCATTGTGGTGCAGAGGCTGGCCCAATAGGCTATTGCACAAATTCCCCAGACCAGACTCCATCCAATTAGGATGGCCAACTTTTTGGTCCATTTACGTCTGTTCTGTGGTTGCAAGGATACTATCTGGTACAGCATATTTGCCAACACCGTTACGGCCACTGTCCCTTCGACTACGGTTGCTACAATTCTCCCGGTGGTACCTCCACAGCTTGTGACTGGTATTGGTACTGGAGTAAGCGCTGCCGCACATTCAAGGCTAATCACTATGGAATCTTCTATTAGCCATGCTGAAATTATAATCTTCTGCAGGTAGGTG
Organism: Nematolebias whitei; assembly: GCF_014905685.2. Taxonomy (NCBI): domain Eukaryota; kingdom Metazoa; phylum Chordata; class Actinopteri; order Cyprinodontiformes; family Rivulidae; genus Nematolebias; species Nematolebias whitei. The sequence goes on along the minus strand of NC_056501.1, from coordinate 51,052,540 downwards.
AGTTTGATTCTTCCTAATAGATAGGTAACAAAGAAGTGAGGCGATATCTCAGGTCGTTTGAGTATCACATGGGATACTATCACTCTAGCGTAAGTCTGAACCGCTACTGGAAATCTTATCAACCTTTCCTTACTCCAGTCTCCTGTGTGGCAGTAGCACATCCATGCAACCATTGTTAAGAAGTATTCTATATTGCTCCCATTAAAATAGGCTGGACATTCTGACAAAATGGTAAGATTTGGGGTCATTGTAGTCTCTGTCTCCCAATCTATAATACTCACATCGATGGTTGGAGTATAAGACACGCAGTCGTCTTGATTGTCCATAGAGATTTTTGAATTGCTTCTGTCCTGATCCTTGCTCTTTACCGCTCCCGGGGTGAGAGTGAAGCCGCTTCCCTGTTTATCTAATTTTAAGGTTGAGCCGCACCCTACTCTGATGGGGGTGGCCTATAGCTCCTCCTCCATGGGCGGCATCCAGCTCTGAGGCATTCTTGTAAGAATACTTTACCTAATAAGGCAACAGCTATTATCCCGACTACGCCTAACAAATAAGGCCATATTTTGAGGAAGATACCAACTATCCATCCTTCTACCGTTTCTCCACCCTCTTTGATTACTTCACCTACGCCTTTCACCACCTCTGTGACCTTTCGGCCAACGGTGTAACTAACGGTTTCATACCATGCGCAAGTGTGTTCATCTTCCTGTGTGCCACATTTCTTCCAGTTTTCCTCTGGATACTGGCATGTGAGATTCGAGTAGATTTTATTCGGGCCTACCCACTCATAGCCCTCTACCTCATCGCCCAAGCACAGGCTGCGTCTCACTGCGTGGCCTTCTACTAAAGCTATCATTGAATCTGAGACAAAGGGAACTATTACTCCTTGAACGTGTTTCCTGGTGAGAAGCTGATATCCTAATATCTTATCTACGCAGGTACCCTCAGGTACTGATCTTATCCATTTGCCACTGTGTTTTTTCCACACTACCTTTGCTGCGTACAAGGTGTATTCAGACCCATAATAACTCTTACAGTAGCTTTCCCATCCTGGTATCGTACCACAAGGCCTTCGAGCTAATGTAATGACACATTGTGTTTTTGCCCTGTCACAAGTCATGTGCCATGGTCTGGGACTAACATACCTATCCGGTCTATACAGGGGACTGGCCCATATATCTTGCTCTTTAGAATAGACTGTGGCCAAATACTGATACTTAATCCAGTAGTTATTTGAAAGTTGCAAACATGGGGCTACCCATTCTCTAATTTCTTCCTCCTGAAACCCCCACCATGTTCTAGAGTCATCTCGTTGATGATATTCATGCCATGCTTGGAGTAAGATTTTAACTGTTTCTTGTCTACGTAATTCTGAGCAATCATATCGCCAGGTGGACATAACGGCGACCTCTGTCTCCCATAATCTACATCTGGGTGACGCTCCACTACTCTCCCACACTGAGTTGTTAAGACTAAGAAAAATTTTCTCGGCTACACATTTGTCTATTTTGTCAAAATCGCCCTTAGGTGCATTGAGAAGCTCATCTGGTTTTGGCAGTTTTTGCACATACATGTCTGTATAATACGGTCCCATGAGGCCCTCAGGCGTCCTGGCATACCCCTCCACGAAGTCACCTTCGAAGTGAGGCACCTCAGACGCAATCCAGACCCATGGTAATGTCACATTCAACCAGTTCTCATGCCAGGCATTATGTGGGTGGAATATAGCTGCCCAACTCCAGTAATAATAACGCTGATTATGTACTGGAGTTATGGGTAGATAATTTTGAGTTTGGCATTCAGAATTTTTGCTCCAACAACAATTTGGTAGCTTACTCCTTTTAGTGTTTTTACATTGCTCTTCAAAGTCGGGTCTGAAAATCATTTTTATCCCATTTATCACTGTCGTTCGGTACTGATGCGATTGGAGCTTCGTTTTGGCCTTAACTGTGGCATGGGGAGGAGGTGTAGGGCGCTTGTTAGGTCCCCAGTCTGTAGCATTTTTCTTGAGTGTTCTTTCATACCGTATTGTGTGAATTACCTTATTAGTGGTCGAATTCAGGTATTTTCCTGTGTGATTCCTTTGAATAAGAGGGGGGATTCGGTCACAATCTAAGTGGATGTCGCCCCAGAACTCCCGACGAGGGAGAATTGCTTGGCAGCTGTCGTTTTTAGGTGGGGCCGGAAGAATTACTTCACGGTCCCAGTAGCCTTGATGCTTTAATCCAATCAACGGTCGGCATATCCAATCGCAGTGCCACTCGGGGGGTCCGTCCTGGTGCTGTATCCAATTACATCTTGTTGATCGTTTGATCTGATCTTTCAAAATTGCTATTCCGATGACTCTTTTCTCTGGTAGTATTATTAGATTTGTGACGACCCAATTGGGTCCGTCAGATTCTGGTTCGGTGGAATGGTCTGCTACTGTTAGGTTCCCGGCCATTAATGCCGCGCTCCATCCTGCTGTGACTTTCAGTCTGTTCATCCAGGCCTGATGACCCTCTTTCTTTACTTTATTCCAAGCTGCTATTTGGTTTTGGGTATTCTTTGCCGGGTTCCATGGCAAGGAAATATTCTGTGTGGCGATATCCCAACAGTTCATGTCTGCATATTTAGATTTTCCATGGGCAATTGCCACATGTGTCAGGCTCCAGGGTCTGACTCCGGCTTGGTATAAGATAACCAACAACATTGCTAAGCCTATTAACACTACGAGTCCCCGCAGCAGGGTTCGCAGGCAAGTCGCTTTATCCAAAATCGTAATCCTTTGACGGTCCATAGGTCGGTTTGGGGTCGCTTCATCATCGCTTTCATCGCTATTTGGATCATCACTGTTGGGGTTTCTGTTTCTCATGGGAATCATTTCGAGAGGGGCCCTTGCTCCTTCGTCCTTGATGTCTCGGCTCTGAGTGTCGGCGGGCTGTCGTTACTCGTCCTTTAAGGAGTTCCAGGTATATAGGAGAAGGGTGTGGCAGCCCTGGTTGTAGTCCTTTCCACACCCATTTCCATTGTCTTACCTGCCAACATTTGATTTTGCGTTTGGGTAGATATGGAGTCATGACTGGGCCATGTTCCATGTCCATAGGAGAGTCCGGCCTGTACACATTCGCTAATGTTTCTATTTGCATTATTAAGAGGCTTTCTTGATATAGGACTCGTACTGCATAACCACCTTCTGTCCAAGGCCAGAGTATGCGATCTGATTCAAGCATTCGCTGTCTTTCAATTCTTATAGGCAGATGTTGATTTTCAATTATGTACCGATTTGGGTTTTCCATTCTTCTGGTTATGGCTTCCACCATTTGTGGACTTGTACTCCAGATTATTATGCCTCCTATTGACACTTCGAAAAAACGGCTTTGATATGGTTCGTGGTAATTAGGTCCCCATCTGAACTTCATCTCTTTTCCCCATAGGGTCAGGTATACCACGTTGAAAATCCATGGGGATGTTGGTGGACAAGGTTGGGGATACGTCCCCACGGACAATCTGGGGAGATGTATTTCCTCCGAACGCTGTTCCTTTTGGGGGTCCTCCAGAGGAGACCATCTTTTATACTGGCGGTTTGAGTAGAAATAGTCTGTCGAGTGGTTATTATAATTGGGGAGGTCGAATTCTGGTTTGTCGAGCCATACTATGCCATTTGTAGTTTTTAAGGCTGGTATCTTCGAGCCAGTTTGTTTGCACTTAATCAGTACGTTGGCTATTCCAGCGCTAAGGCGTTTTGAGTCTATAATATCTTCCTCACGTACGGGGCCCCTGGTGAAGGTGCGATTAAACATGCTCGCTTAGGGTATCTTGTCTTCTGGTAGATCGGATGCGTGGGCTGCTCGAGTCCAGGTCCTCTGTGATCTCTATTTGTTACTCGCCCTTTATAAAGTTCTACACTGAGCGGTGAGGGGTGGTGTAGGTCTGGTCTTAAACCTCGCCACACCCACTTCCATTGTCTGACCGACCATTCAGAGGGTTCTCCTAGGGGTCCCTCCGTTGGCTCAAGCTGATCGCCAAGATAGCTAATCATTTCATCCCAATCACCATATCTCTCCATTGCTTCTCCCATAACTCGCTCCACCAGTTCCTCTCTTGCGGCCTTATGCTGGTCGTAGGCTTCTCCCATCTCTGTCAGCGCTGTTGTCAGGCTGATCAGCGGGTGTCCTCTGTAAGATACTTTTATTCTGTTAGCCGCTCGTGTGGGGTGTGAACCCCACCTGTCAGGTGGAGTTTGGACTCGATCATACAACATTTTCAGGGGCAACTGGGTATTTTCAACCACCACTCGTTCTGGTTCCGTTATTCTCTTGTTGATTTTTGTTCTCAGCGTTGGGCTCGTAGCCCAGATTATCAGTCCTCCCAGCGAGATCTCGCAGTATTCTGTTTGGTGAGGTTCTTCATAGTTTGGGCCCCACTTGAGTGTAACTAACTTATTCTTTATTTCCATCTGGACCTTATTAAAGATCCATGGTGTTCCCATCGGACTAGGGTTATATGGGAATTTTAGGTTATCACTTAACAGGGTTAGGCCAGGGACTCTGTGGCTAGCTCTAGTGAGATCTGCTTCTCTAAATGTTTGCAGGTGTGAATTATAATAATTTTTTGTTTTTGCCAGGAAGTTTGAAAAGTCCTTCTTTGGTCTGTCTAATTCCACCACTTGGCTTCTTACAAGCAGGGCCGGTTTATATATCTCAGTTCCGGGTGCTTGAAACAACATATTCTGCACTTCTTCTTCAGTTGTATGGCTACTCTGAGTATTAAAGGCATTTACTTTATACTTCCATGTTGGTAAGGCTGCTATTGCACTGGTTTTAACACGACATGTTTCAATAGGCCTGACTTGTTTTACGTGCCCTATTTTTCTCCAGATGTGGCTCTTGTCTTTTATTGTTTTTCTTAGAGGTTCTTTACCTTTTCTTTTCTTGCTCCCAGCGATGAGTTCAGCGACCCCTTGTTCATTTCCTACTTGCGCGCTTTCTTGTCCGCATGCTTCCATTTTCCTTGGAATGCTTTTTTGGCCCAACTTTTCAGTCCTTTCTTCTCAGGTCTGTTTGCTACTGGCTCCTCCGAGCAGTTTTTGTATTCCTTAATTGGGTGGGCTGTGGCTCCCACCAGGTACGTTCCTTCTTCCTGGATCGGGTGTACTGCAGCTCCCACCGAGTACACTCCCTGGTATGGTGCAATGACCATCTGCACGGAAACTTTAACCCTCTGGGTGGAGTCGGGCTTTGTGGGCGTTCCTGCCCTCTGTGCAGCAGTTCCGGGAATCTGAAGCACTCCGTTCCTCTCCCAAGCTTCAGGGGTTACCAAGAATTCAACTGTTTTCTGCATGGGTTTAGCTTCATGCATGGCCCATCCATCCAGACTAGTAGTACAATAGTACAAGTTATTATATCTGGTTCCGGTCTCTCGGGGGACGTCTGGCAGGGGCACCAGGGGGACTTCCTGGTTCATAATTACCTCCGTAATCAGCTGAGCCCATGTTGTTAATTCCCAGGGCCCTGTCCAGCCTTTCTGTCCAGCCTCGCCGGTTTCTTCATCAGGTAACATACCTGCCTCTTCTTTTTTGCTCCCTGCACTTGTTTGGTTTCGAAGTACTCTAAAAACTAAGGGAAACTGCTGAGTACCGAGGGGGGCATTCCTTTTCTTACCCCTCGAAGAATCATAAGGCCAGGCTCGTTGTACAGCCTGCTCGAGCAATTCTCTGGGATTTAACTTCTTCCTGCGCTGCTGCTTTTCTTTTCTTTCATCCAGTTCTCCTAGTTCTGGATATAGTAGTGGGGCTGAAGGTGTTACTTTTAGAGAGCTGTAGATGAGTTCTTGGTCATACTGCTGTTCGGTCAGGGATCCTTCCGAGGTCCTGGTTTCATCTTCATCAAGTTGAACTCTGAAAGATTTGAGGGGGCTGTGATACCTCCTTACTTGCCAGCCCATTGCCCTCTCAGAGTGCAGCAGTTGGCCTTCCTCCATCTGTGTATCACAGGCTGAACAGTATTTTACTTCGGTGCCATCCCACTCGCATGCACAGTCTTTTGGGCCTTTGCCGCTTATATCCCATTGTGTGATGATAGTTGCTCGAGGTAATGTGGTAATCCTGCATTCTCCACAAATGAATGCGTCCATTACCTTTACAGGTTTTATCTGCAGCTGACGTGCGTCCATCTTGTTTGTTTTAGGCTTGATGGGCTTCTCCGTCCCTGGTCCTTCCCAGAGAAGGGGTAATCCACTTGGTTTCAGGCAGAGCGTACAATTGTTCTCCTGCAAGCTCCACCTGAAGGTTTCTCCTTCTTTTGACAGGTATCCTTTCTTTGCATATTCCAATGTGCTCAAGGCCCTACCCGTCCAAAGCCCTGAGACTGTTCTTCTTAGTATCACTCCCCCGCATATAGTGGCCAGTCTAATATAGGGGAGCATGGTGCTTGGTTCTGTGGCCATACTCTGGTTTCTGGTTTCAACTAGCTAGGAACTGGCTTCAGTTGCTCTATTCCTTGGATCCCTTTCTTCTCTAGCTCAGCTGTGTTTTTATCTAACACTTTTCTCACTCTGTCTGTGGTGTTATATTTAGGCTTCACTGCAACTGCTGATGGGTGATCCTGTGCTCTGACCCACACCTTCTGTCCTACCCTGAATGGGGTCTCAGAGTCTGACTGTTCCTCTTTATCCTCAGAGCTCCGCCCAACTTCAGGCGTGCTAAACCATCGTTGGTTGAGCTCTTCTGAGGGGGAGGGTCTACCAGCTCTTCTCCTGTCATTCAAGGCCTGACCTATCTCCACAGTTTTAGTACTCCATTCTTTGGTATTAGCATTTTTAGCTATCCAATTTTTGACTAAACCTATGGTTCTTTCTGCTACTCCATTGGCTTGAGGTGTGTAAGGAGGCGAATAAACGCGCATGACCCCAAAAGTCTGACACCAGTGATCCACCTGTGCATTGCGGAAGTGTGTCCCATTATCGGTTCTCAACTCTTTTGGAACTCCTAACGACCCACAGACTTGTTCCAGCATACTAACAACACTGTTGCCATTAGCTTTTCTAGCTGGTTTCACCACCACGTACCCTGACATCGAGTCTACCAGCACTAGAAGGTAGTTCTCTCCCTTCTTGCCTGTAACTCCCATAGGTCCAGCTACATCCATGCATACTGAACCCCATGGTGTGGTACTCTTGATGGTCTGTCCATCCACTCGGTGCCCTCGCCTCCCTGCGTTGTATTGACCACATACATCACAGTTTTGCAACACCTCGTGGACCTGTTTCAACGGGATCCTGAGCTCCTGACACTCCAACTCCTTACGTGTGGGCTGTACGCCTGCATGACCTAGACCCTCATGCACGCTCCGTACAACCTGCTCCACGTACTTCTCTGGGACTCTCCGACCTTCGGAGGTTCTGTCCCACTCCTCGATCCCGACAAAGACTATTTTTCTCTGCTGTACATAGCGGTCAACTTCTTCGTTGCCTTGCCAGTATTTTCCCTCTCTAGTGTGGGCTTTCTGGTGCTCTACTTCTAACTTCAGATTTAGCCTAATCTCGGCTATTTTTTTCCACAAGTCATGGTGAGCTACCACTTTGCCCTTTGCACTCTCGAATCCATTTTCTTCCCAGATGGCTAGATCCTCTTTTAGAGCTTGTGCACAATAGTGGCTGTCTGTCACTACTTTAGCTGTTCTTATTCTCTTGTGAGTTAATTCTAGCAGCCCTTCGAGTACTGCCGTAACTTCGCCTGTTTGTGCACTACCCTGTACTCTCCCCCTTCTACGGCAGCACTCGTTCCCCTGATATTTGAGGATAAATCCCCAATGTGCTACCTGATCTGACCCTTTTTTGGATCCATCTGTATAGAGAGTCCAGTCGTGCTGCTTCGGTTCTTCGGGCACTTCTTTGGCTGCTTTTTTACTCACTGGTTGTGCAGGGCCTATCTCCAAATCTGGGTCTAATAGAATATCTTCCCATCTACCCCACCTTGTGTTAGTAGCTTTGGTACTTTCTATTGTCCCTTTTCTGAGATACTTGTGCACTTGGCTTTGTGTCACTACTCTAATAGGCTGCCCCTGGGCCAAATCTTTTAATGTCCCCCAGTATCTAGCAAGCACTGCTAGCTCTTTTTCTTCCTGAGGAAATTTTTTCTCTACTGAGGTCAAGGTGTAACTCCACAGAGTGACTAATCCACCGTTCTCGTTCTTCACGGCTATCATGGCATCATCACTGTCGCAGCTGACTTCAGCTATGAGTTTTGTCATTAGGCTTCTTGGTTCTAGCCTTACTGCTTCCTGAATCTTTTTCCTAAGTTCTTCTAAGTTCTGTTGGTTTTCTGCTGTCCAAACCCATAATTTCTTACTGTTTGATTGACTGTCATTTTCTTTTTTCTTTAGGCAGGCATACAGTGGTTTGGCATATCTCTGGTAGTTAGGGACATGATCTCTCACATAGTTACACAGTCCTAAGATCTTCTGTAAGTCGTTCTCTGACTCAGGACGCTGAATTTGCTCGAGTTTCTCCCTATACCCTTCTGAGAGTCCTAGGTCTGCTGTCACTTGAAACCCTAAATAATTAACTTGGAACTGTCCAAGCTGGCATTTTTTCAAATTCAGTTTCAATCCTGCCTCTGTGACTCGCTGCACCACTTTAGCTAACCTCTCCAGGTGCTCTTCCTCTGTGTCATCTGCAATAAACACATCGTCGATGTAAATTGTGGCGCCTAAGTCTTTGAGCACGTCCATCACGACTGACTGAAATACATTAGGAGAGTTTTTATATCCCTGTGGTAGCCGCTGCCAAACATAACTTTTTCCCTGGTGGGTAAAAGCTGTCTTTCCCTGTGATTGTTTTGCCAGCCTAAGAGAGAAAAATCCATTTGCTAAATCAATGCAAGATTTGTACTTTTTCACTTGTAGAGTTTTTAGGGTGCCCTGCGGGTTGATTAGACTCGCTCTGTTGGCTACTGTTCGTCTGTTAAGGGCTTTGAAATTAATCACTGGTCGCCACCCTCCTCCTGCTGATTCGGGCTTCTTAACTGCTTGGATTGGGCTGTTAGTTATGGGGTTTGTTTCTTCCCTAATAATTCCTAACGCTCCTAATTCTTTCACAATTTTGTTCATTTCTTCAACTGCTCCGGGATTTAGAGGATATTGTCTCACAGGTGGGTGAACTCCTCCTTCGATTATATGCACAAATTTTGGGCCTAGATCCCCGCAATCATTTTTAAATCTGGCTATTGAGGCTTTCTCTAGTATTTGTTTTAACTTCTCTTTCCCAGCCGGGGAGAGGTCACTCTCATCTATTTTTTGCTTTGTCACTTCAGGGATATTTACAGGTTTATACCAGTCTTCGGACTCACCTTGTTTGTGTGTGAACCCTATTTTTACTAGCCTAGATTTTAACTTCTCTAACCTTCTGTTTAAGGCTCTTCGGTTCTTTTTTGTTTTTTTTTAGTTCTTTCAGATCTGTAATTGTCATAAGGTTATAAGGCCCTTTTATCCACACAATTCCTCGCCATAACCCGTAAGGCATTGTTTCAATTTTTCCGTTTGCTAACTGAACTGTCAGGTGTCCTACTGTTTTTAGGTTTTTGCGGGTCATAGACACCTCAGCTCCGGAATCTATTAGGTAAGGTTCTCCCTCTACTTTAGTGTAGATTTCGTCCCCCTCCCAATAGGCATCTTCCAGAGTGACCCGCAACCTATCTGCCATTATTTAGCTGGCCCTCCACTCCCTTTCTCACGGGATTCATGGAGGGCTCTTTTTTCTTCTGGGGTCAGTTTTGCATATTCTTCCGGGGGTAGGTATTTACCTCCTTTCTGTGGTGTGGAGTTTGAAGCTGGAGCTGAAAATCGTTTTGGTTCTTGGTTCCTATATTGTGGTTCTGACTGCCTCGGTGGTCTTTCCTTGTATTGTGTCCCTTGCTGTCTCGGGAACTGTTCTCTGTATTGTGGCTGTTGAGGGGTCTTTTGTGTGGGCTTTGGTGGTTTTTGGCTTTGCCTGCTCTCACTTTTCTTCTTTTCTTCCCAGAATAGCTGCTCTAGGTCATATGATTTCACTGCCTGGTCTATCTGAGCGTCATTGGTTTCATGAGGCATTCTGGCAAAGGTGAGCTCTCCCCTTCTTCCCTTGGATACGATCCTTAAGGCTTTAACATACCTTTTAGGGGGAATTACTTGTTTAAGTTGATACCAAACTGGGGTGAGGCGTTGGCCTTGATCGATGCGCATCCTTGCCCGCTGAATGTGAGAGTCTTCGTCATCCATGTCTTCTAGGACTAGTTTCTCATACTGGCTTTGAGCTGATTCCCCTTTGCTCATTGGGTTTGTGGTGACATTACCTAGCCACAACTTTTTTGCTGCATCACACTCAGTGGAGCTAACTACCATGGGCCACACATCTTTGATGTATTCTTCAGTGGTCTCCTGGGGTTGTTTTTCTCTCACTAAGGTTTTCAGCTTTTTGTACTCACGATAACTGTCAGTTTCTGGGCCTGGGGCTTGGTTTTGTCTAGCCTGCCTGGGCTCATGGGTTGATTCAGGCATTTGATACTGTGGGCTTGTCTCGGCCGGGTATGTATCATCTTCCTCATCGGCCGATATTTCATCTCGCAGTTTCTTCTCTGTTTCTTGGGCATACTTGTAGGCCGTCTTTTTCATTCTTCTCAGCATCACATCATGTACAATCCCTAAGTACGCGGTCCTAAACTTACTGGTTAAGGGTTTGTGGGCTGCTAAGGTGGGGTATGAGGGCATCATCAAAATGTTGGCCCACTCTCCCAAAGTAGCTTTAACAGTCAGTTCCACCGTTTCTTCTGACCTGTCTGCCCATACTGGTGGAATGTCATAGTGATTTTGGCCAGCTTCAGGGATGTAAGTTCGACGCCCATCACTCGCCTGCACCGGGCCCCAACTCAAGTCCCTGGCTAACCTTTCTGATACTCTATGTACGTCCAGTATTTCTACTCCCTTCTTTTGTCCTTTTCTTTGTCCTATTCTTAATGGCTTAACTGGACCGTCGTATTGGCCTGCTATTGATCCTAGACTGGCACTACCTTCGTCATCGGTTTCTTCCTGGCTCGGGTCTACGTTTGGTTCTCCCTGAGAGCTCTCGTCGTCATCCTCCTCACTCTCTATGTTTAAGGGTTGTATTTTTGTCACTGTCTCTCTCTTTGGCTGTCCCTCTCGTGAGTCTGCTCCGCTTCTGCGTCGTCTTGTGGTTGTACTTATCAGGTCATTTTCTGAGGGTGAGGTCAGGGACATTTTCGACCCCTGAGGACTGATCCCTAATGGGTCTTCACTTTTCTTGGCTCCCGGTGATGATCCCGGTGTCGATGATTTTTCTGTGTCTTCTTTCCCTAACTTTAGGGGTTCTCTAATTGGTCTTTCTTCTTGTTTTGTCATTGCGGCCACAACCCTGGATTTCCGATCTTCATCTAGATGAGTGGGGGTCACTATAATCATTTCTTTTAAGTGGGCTCCCGCTGGCATGTCCTTGGCCAGATACGTCATTGAATTGACCGCTATTCTCTCAGCCGTTTCCCACTGCAAATGATGGGACCGGAGCCCATCTATCCCTATCACTATGCGTCTGAAGCCGAACTCTATGGCTCGGAACACTCCTTTCTGCAGAGCTTCTAACATTTCCTTGAGATACCTGGTCTCATCGGTTGCTTCTTTATAGCTTCGAATTGGGATGTGTATTATTGCATAGTACGGAGCATCAGCTCCACTGGTCATTCTTGTTTTTGGCTCTTCGCTATGTGGTCCACCGGTGAGTTGTTTTATTTCAACTTGGTACTCCCTACCGGCTACTTTCTTTAAAGCTTTTCTGTAGGTTGAGTTATGGATTTTGTACTTATGATTTGTAAACACCAGTAGCGCATCTGCCTCTATAGACCATGGTGTCCCTATCACTTGGTATACTCGGGTACCATTTTGAAACTTCACACATTGAGTCTCTTTCGGGAGTGGTTCTAGAACCTGTTTGAGCCCTGCTGTTTGCCTAATTTTTTGTTTCTTTTGTGAATTTTCTTTTTCCCCTTCCTCTTGACTGTAATCTGACTCAGGTTCTGGTTTTAAGTGTTTTTCTTTAGCCTTCTTTTTCCCATAAGTTTTTGGGGTTTCTCCTGAGGGGTTCTGTTTAGGATTCTCTTGTTTAATCGGCTGGTTTTTTAGTGGTTCTGTCTGTCTCTGCTCTCGCATTCCTCGTAACCCCCTTTCTGCCCACCCGGTTTCAGTGGTTTCGAGCCTCCCCATCCTGTCCACTATGCTTTGGGCGAGCAGGTCTAAGTTCTTGTCAACCTGTTTAAGATAGTCTTTACACCCTGTGCTCTCATTATTACTTTCTTCAGGTTCGTTTTCTTTTTTGATCATACTTGCTAATAATCTCAGTTGCTCTGCTCTGGTTTCCTCGTCTGTATCAGAATGGTATTTGGGAGTTTCTCTGTACGCACTCAGGTTTGGAGTGGAGCTCACGAACGTGGGGGGGTGATGAGAGGCTGGAGGGTAAACTCCCTGCTTTAGCCTCGTGCCTCCAGGGTTTTCTCCTTCCCTTTTAATATTGAGGGGGGGTATATTCTTTAAAACCACGTCCTCTGGTTCGCTTTGGTTTTCTTCATTGTCCGACTCTTCGGGGGTTTGTACAACGGAGCTGTGCTCACTTCCAGGATCCATCTCTGATTTTTTCTCTTTTCTATACTCCCTCATTCTTGCCAATTCTTCTTCACATTCTTTATATTTTGCTGTTGCCCTACATAGAGGGTTTGTAATGTACCCGTCTAATCCTGTCACCTTGGATATCATCTTTACTATGGGGTCATACTCGATTGAGGGGCTAATTACTGTCACTATTGTCGTTTGTTTTTGTGTCTCTATCTGTTGCACCCACCATTGTAACCATGTTTTTACTTCTTTTTTTGATTTTGCTTCGCCTGGGTCTTTTACCACCACTGTTTGGACTCCCTTCCGGGCTTTCGTACAGCAAAACCTTCCTTTTTCTCTTATAAATTTTTCCAGTCCGTCCTCCAGAACTTTTCCATCTAGCTGGGGATTACTTTCTCTTAGTATTTTCTTCACTGCTGGATTCCAGGTACCCTTTTCCATATAGGATGACTTCCGCCTTGGTTACTCCTACTGGTTTTTCTCCTGTACTTTGTACCATTATCTTTTGGCCATCTGTCTTTCCTTCTACTGGCTTCTGTTCTTCTTGGCTCTTCTGAGCCGGCTCGAGTCTGTCTGGCTCTACACTCGTAGATGCCTCTCCTGAGGCCATCGTTATGTCTTTTCTTGTCGGGTCAAGTTTGTCGGTCCTCAAAGTCTCCAGACTTTATCCTAACGTTTTGGACTAGGACAGACTAGCTGCTTACCTACGATTCTGGATTATGGTCAGTAACCCTCGTAAGCCTTCTACCCCTCCTCACTAGCCTCTAGTGATCTATTGGGGGTACTGACTGGGGGGTCTCCCAGTCACTGACAGCTCCTTACTCTCTAGAGCTGCTCTATTGACGCCTATCAGTCCTCTGTAGCACGTCTTCACTTCTGGGACCATGTGGGTCCCATCTGGGGTGCCATGTCTGCTTTCCGATGAGCAAAGGTAACCACTGGAGGTAGCGATAAG
>NC_056501.1:51037000-51038853 GCF_014905685.2 Nematolebias whitei | reverse complement strand
AAAAGATCTATAGCAAACTTTAAAGAGTGATCAGGGTGACAGAAAATATAATCAATGGGACGTGATTCGTGACAGATTCCCCCCTCAAGGAACGCCTCCCGGCATTCCACCAGGTTGCTCAGGATGCAGGCGATGAAAGTCCCGGATGAGACTGCGGTCCAGGATGTGATGGGAGGGAACCCAGGACCGCTCCTCCGGTCCGTATCCCTCCCAATCGACAAGTTACTGGAGCCCCCGACCCCTTCGTCTAGAACGGAGGAGTTGACGAACAGTGTAGGCAGGAGAGCCGTCAATCAGACGGGCGGGTGGGGGGGAACAAATGGGAGTGGTACTGGGAGGAAATTACTGGCTTGTCACAAGAGACATGGAATGTGGGGTGAACACAAAAGAACTTAGGCAATGACAGGTGAACAGAAACAGGGTTAATAACTTTGGAGATGTGAAAGGGTCTGATGAAATGGGGGGGGGGGGGTCATAGTTAATAAATTTGGTGTCAGCCCCAGAGTCAATAAGCACCTTAACTGTGAACCAGAACTTCTCCGGTGTGATGAGGTGAGCAAATGGCAAATGGTGAGGAGAGTTCTTTGGAACGGGCTTGACTCAGTAGACATCTCCTCGCATCTACTGAGCGCCCCCTTTTACTGAACAGTTGGCGACAATGTGACCTACCTCCCCACAGTAGAAGCAGAGACGTCCCTTTCGTCTCCTCTTGCGTTCTGTCTGCGTGAGTCGGCTCCTACCCAACTGCATGTGTTCCTCTGCAGGCTGGGGAGAAGAAACAGGAGTAGAGTCAGCAGGTCATGGTAAGAACCGCAACTCACCAGCACTTTTGGAAACTGGGAGAGTCTTAGGTCCTCGTTCACGTGCCCGTTCGGCCATTCTTAAGTCCACCCTGGTGGACAAGTCTTCAAGGTCCTGTAAAGAGTCAGGGTAACGTTTGGTTGCCAAACCATCTTTAATGTTATCATTAAGGCCTCTGTAGAATGCGTCGGTGAGGGCCTCCTCATTCCAGTGCCTGCCAGATTCTATGGAGTGAAAATCTATGATGTTATCAGTTACTCTCCTGTTACCTTGTTTTATGGAAAATAACCCGTCTGGCAGCCTCTCGTTCTGGAAGGACCGGATCGAAGACCCTGCAGAGTTCCTTTGTAAAAGCCTGGAGAGATTAGATATTAGGAGAGTCTCTTTGCCATTCAGCAGTTCCCCATTTCTTAGCTTTGCCAGAAAGTAGAGAATATATATATATATTGAAGAGGTGACAGGGCTTTCTCTGTTGCAGGTCCACGACTGTGGAATGAGTTGCCACTGAGTGTCCGGCAGGCTCCCACACTCTCAGTCTTTAAGTCTCGCTTGAAGACCCACTTCTATTCGCTTGCCTTTAACACGGTGTGATTTGTTTTGGTCCGGTCTGTTCTCTACTCTGTTGGCCATTTTAGTTAGCTTCTGCTGCTATTTGTATCTGTATTTCTATTTTATGTTTTCCTGTCTGCTGTGCATGTTTGTGTTCTTTTGTACAGCACTTGGTTGGCCTTGTTGCTGTTTTAAGTGCTATATAAATAAATTGGTATGGTATGGTATGGTATATATGCAGGCGAAGGTGAGAACCGAAAGCAGAAGACGTAATAATCCAAAGGGTCGAGCAAGAGACAATGTCCAGGTGAGTCGTGGGTCCAGGAGGTCAAGCCGAGGGGAGGACAGGAAAGAGGAGACAGGTAAACTATGACAAGGGAACATGAAAGGCTATGGGGGAACAAGGCAGGATCAAGAACGCGAGGTATTTACTTGCAGTGAACTGTTTTCAACTACCGGGCACCGAAGAGGAGAAAGAGTGCAGCTTTTAAAGGGTGAGAGAG
>NC_056501.1:51029602-51036900 GCF_014905685.2 Nematolebias whitei | reverse complement strand
CTGTTAGACTCATGAATCTCTAACCAGAAAAATCACTGTGAAAAAAAATCCCTGTAATGCCACTTGATTGTTGATATGTGCTGCTGTTTATCCATGCTGCTGATCTCATGCTGCTGATTATTTCATGCTGCTGTGTTCATTCATACTCACACAGACTCATGTTCGTGCTGCTGTTCGGCGTTTTGTTTTTGTGCTATGAGTGCTTAGTGTATTTTTCAAAATATCCTGCTGCATGCTCAATAATCCAGGTAGAAAAATCCAAAAAAGTTCAATCTGGTCCTCTGGACATTCAAAAAAACAAAAACAAAACAAAGCAAAAAAACTAGAAACGTTTCGTCTCTCATCCGAGAGACTTCCTCAGTCTGAGGTGCTGTATGAAGGCCAAGCTGCCGGCCAAGCTGATGGTGCAGTTCTACACGGCCATCATCGAGTCCATCCTCAGCTCCTCATCACGGTGTGGTACGCCGGGGCCACTGCCAGGGACAGACTCAGACTGCAGCGCGTTGTGCGCTCAGCTGAGAAGGTGATCGGCTGCAGCCTTCCATCCCTCCACGACCTGTACGTCTCCAGGACTGTGAGGCGAGCAGGTCGGATCACAGCTGACCCTGCTCACCCTGCACACGGACTGTTTGAACCACTCCCCTCAGGCAGGAGGCTTCGGTCCATTCGGACCAGAACCTCCCGCCATAAGAACAGTTTCTTCCCCTCTGCTGTTGGACTCCTGAACACTCATAATGCTACCTCATAATTTCTGCTTTGGTCACATTACATCTGTATTATAACTGAATACTCCACCTGTACTGTTCTCTAAGCTTTTTTATTGTTTTCTATTGTATGGGTGTACATATGGTTATGTTATGGTTTTAATTTTACTTTATTTGTGGGTGTACACAGGTCTTATGTCTTATGTAATGTTCTCATTTTTACTTAATTTTTACTTTATTTTTACTTTATTTTACTTTACTACTATTCGCACCTTATGTCGAAGCAAATTCCTAGTTTGTGAACCTCGTTCATTGACATGGCGATAATAAACTGATTCTGATTCTGATTCTGATTCAGCTCAGTCTCTTAAATAGCACCTTCTCAGAGTGGATCAACCAGTTTGCTGCTGACAACCAAAACCAGCTGATCACATGCTCAAGAAGGACCATCAGCCTAACAATGGATCATTAGCACACTGATGGCTGTTTACTATTCACAGAGGGCTGAGTGATACTAGCAATCACAGCATTGTAAGAGGGGGACAGTTGAACCCGGAGGCCTCCACCCCTGTTTAATGATGGACGATTTCTTTTCACAAAGATGGCCTCCTTTACTCCTCTCTCAAACCATCGTTCCTCTCTGTCCAGGATGTGAACATCTTCATCCCTGAAAGAGTGACCGCTGGCCTGGAGATGAGTGTAGACCTCAGAGTCCTGGCCTAATGATGTTGATCTTCTGTGCTGGTCCATCCTTTTGGCCAGTGGCCTGCAGTAGAGGTGGTCAGTTTAAAATTAAAATCAGACACCACTCTGAGAAGCAGGACCACACTTTCCACAGAACAACTGTGTCAACTCTTGAAACTGTGCCTGCAGTCAACCTACTTCACATATGGGGAGCAATATTATAGGCAGAAACATGGGTGTGCTATGGGGTCTCCAGTTTCTCCTATTGTTGCCAACCTGTACATGGAGGAGGTAGAAAAGAGAGCCTTGACGTCCTTTTCAGGGACACCACCAAGTCATTGGTTCAGGTATGTTGACGACACCTGGGTTAAAATTAAATCTCAGGAAGTCCAACATTTTACTGACCACATCAACTCTGTGGATAAATACATCAAGTTCACACGAGAAGATGTAAAAAATGGCAAGTTGGCTTTCTTGGACTGTGAGGTCTCAGTCTCTGATAGAGGACATTTGCAAACTGAGGTGTACCGCAAACCCACCCACACAGACCAGTATTTGCAGTTTGACTCCCATCATTACATTTTATGTTTTTGTTGGATGTAACTGGGACCCTGTGTACATAATTTCATTCCACCACATGTACCACATGAGGTGTGTATGACAAATAAAGAAACGTTGACTTCACTTTCATTGAAAACAGTGTCTTGCAGGGCTGCGACTGTGAACACCATTTGTGAGGGAGTTTTCAAAACGTCTCGTACTGTTGACCAGGATGCTCAGTTTCTGTGTGAGCTCCAGAGACGTACTCTCGTGTTGCAAGAACTTTGTGCATGTTCAATAAATCTGTGGCATAAATTTGCTCCTAAAACGATCACAGAGTCGTCTGGAGTCTGTCTTGAACGTGCAAGAAATATGAGGTAACTTTTGGAGGGCTCGATAAAACCAAACTGTGGCTTTTGGTAACAAAAAAGACAATAAACCGTGATCAGTCTGAGATATAATTAGGTCTTTGTGTGTCATTCCAAGTAAAAACGTGTGTATATTTGTAAAATGTTGTGTCTCTGAGTGTTCCAGGCTTTAATTCACTCATATTCAGACTCAGCCTGCAGCTATGTGTGGACAAAGAACAAGTTCTGTGTGAACTGCAGCCATTGGCTTCACAGGTGTTTCAGAAAACATCAAATAAAATTTAAATTATATTATTTATAGGGCGTTTTAGATAGTCTTTCAAAGTTGGTTTTGTCTCACAATAATTTTACTGTGGTTTTGATTTTTTATATCTAAGTACGAAACAAGTACAGAAATATTTCTAGGGCACGTCAGTCAGAAATCAGGACCAGGAGGTGTTAAATCTATATGTTTTGACCCACTCCAACCCTGATGAGGGTTTTTAATACTTTCAGTCGCTCGTTTTCTCCCAGTGCCAGGGATTCAGTTCTATTTTTATTTTACTTTATCACTCTTTACTCTGTCTGTCTCACCTTGTTGTTGTCTGGTTTAAAAGACCTCACTTTTCACATGCGGAGCCTCATTTGAATAGCTGAACCGTGGGCGGCTTGTTTGTCTCCCTCTGTGCAGATACCGCATGTACAGAAAGAGTCAGACTACAGGCTTCCCCTCCCTCATCACCATCTTCTCAGCTCCTAACTACCTGGATGTCTACAACAACAAAGGTTTGATTCACGGATGCACAAACACACATGAACTCTGCAATGCAGCTATTTTAAGCTGGACATTATGGTTTTACTGATCACTGCTACATCTCTACAAAGATAACTGAACAAATCCTAAAGAGAATAATCAGAGCTTTATCACATTCATACACTGATGGGACACATCAGAGGCAGTGAGGGGTTCAGTGTCTTGCCCAGGGACACTTCAGCATGTGACTGCTGGTGGAATCGAACCCCCAACTCTCCCATTGGAGGACGACTGCTCTAACCACTCAGCCACAGCCGCACACAAGTGAAACGCACACTGGTAGTACTTGTCTCATCTCAACTTGAACACAAAAAATGTGCTGCATATTTTGGTGAGGCAACATTTATCAATCACTACAATCAGGATCTAATCGTCATCTGCCCATTTGTCGTGAGGTTTAATGGTTGTAAAGCTTTGTTCGCAGACATTCAGTAACAGTCTTAGTTTATATGCTGGATTTACAAAACTCAAACTACAAAATACTAGTAATGTTACCAGTGGTGGGATGTAGCCAAGTACAAGTACTGTGTTACTGTACTTAAGTACATTTTTCATGTATCTGTACTTTATTAAGTAGAGTTAAACATAGGTACTTTGGACTTTTACTCCACTACATTTTACATCAAGTATCTGTACTTTCTACTACACTACATTTCTATAACGCGTTGCGTTACATGTTACATTCACGTTGAAGTTTTTTAATTTGTTTGAAGTAACCAATGGTGAGAGGGGAGCTGGTCCATTGAATCACTGCACATTGGGAAGGTAACGTTAGACCCGCCTTCAAGAAGAGCTGGACCAATGATGTATATTCTAGTATTTACGTCATTGAGCTGGGAGCACCGCAGCACCACTAACACACCCAAACTGGATTCCACTACTGAGAGTCGGGCAGAAGATACACGCCACCCATGGCCTTATTGAAAGACTATTGAAAGATTATTGAAAGACTATTGAAATATTATTGAAAGACTATTGAAAGATTATTGAAAGAATATTGAAATACTATTGAGTACAACAGGACAGATTCTCTCTCCCAAAAGAACCAGACTGGACTCAAAAATCTTTGAAAACCAACTTCTTCTGAACTTGAACAAGAAGTTCTTGCTGCAATATTAAAATGTGTCAGTTCATGGGATGTTAGGAGACGAGAGATGTCTCCAAATGTCTCGACACTCGAGTCAAGTTTTAAAAATGGTGTCAGGAAGTTAAAATATTGTTCAATATTGACCCATTACAAGGTTGAATAGACATATTTTAACTAGAGTTGACGACAAACTGGAGTTGAAATGATCAGAGCCTGTTTCTTTGTTAGTTGTGTCTAATGCTCCTTTTTTCATCAGACAACTTTTACTTAAATGTGTTTACTGCAGTTAAAATGACACATTGGTTTTGATTTGTGTTAAATAAAAACTTTCACAGGTAAAATCATTCCTCTTTCTTATTTTGATGAATGACATTTAACTCTGCAGGTCATCCCTGAAATTCTGCTGCACAGAATCACAAGTCCAAGTGTGAACTGTGTTAAGCACAATAAAAACATGTATTATCTGCAGCATTGTTCAGTAAAATGTCTCAACAGTGTTGAGCCATTTTAATATACATATACACACGGTGTATAATATACATATACGCACTTAATGTTATTGCAGACCATTGCATTAGGTAATACATTCAGCAAGTACTTTTACTTTTAATGCTTTAAGTATTTTTAAAAGCAAGTACTTATTTACTTTTACTTCAGTAAAAATGTTAATGTGGTACTTCTACTTTTACTAGAGTACATTTTTGTCTGTTTTGTACTTTTACTTAAGTACAGTGTTTGAGTACTTTCTCCACCACTGAATGTTACCAATGAAAGAATTGATCCATTTTTCAACTCGGTATTTGAACATGTATGTACTCTCACATCCATCGGGGGTGCTGCAGCATCCTGTGCACCCCCATTTCCTAGTCCCTGCAGCGCTGAGGATTTTGCATATGTTCATTTAAATTATACAACAAGATCTTCTCCTCAACAACAATTCTATAGAATACTGTTACATATATATTTGTCAATAATATGACGCATTATTATGTAATATTGTGTGTGCTTATCTGTGTGTATTTGTGTGTGTGCAGCGGCGGTGTTAAAGTATGAGAACAATGTGATGAACATCCGTCAGTTCAACTGTTCTCCACATCCCTACTGGCTGCCCAACTTCATGGATGTCTTCACGTGGTCGCTGCCTTTCGTAGGAGAAAAGGGTACACTGACTGCACACCTTAGGGACTATGTAAAGCACTCCACATCAAAGTAAAGCAAGAAGAGCCAGTTCAGATGACACATGGGAACTTTGAGATTTGCTTGTTTGTTTAAAATCATATGTGAAAAAGCTTCATGTCCTCAGTAGTACATGCCAGCACTGAGGAGTGACAGGCAGATGTGTGGAGAGCTAAATGTCTTTCATTTTTGTCCCGCGTTGCGGTGTGATGAATGGTGATAGAAAAAAATCCTCCATCTGTCTGTCTGTGCATGTTGTAAGCATGAAACTAGAAAAATAAATGAGGTACCAACTTCCATTTAGGGGGGTGGCTACAGCAAAATCAAAGAGGGCCACCATACATATATATACATACAGTGCCTTGTGAAAGTATTGGGCCCCCTTGCACTTTTCAACCTTTTGCCACATTTCAGGCTTCAAACATAAAGATATAAAATTTAAATTTTTTGTGAAGAATCAACAACAAGTGGGACACAATCGTGAAGTGGAATGAAATTTATTGGATGTGTCAAACTTTTTTAACTAATAAAAAACTGAAAAGTGGGGTGTGCAATATTATTGGGCCCCTTTACTTTCAGAGCAGCAAACTCAGTCCAGAAGTTCAGTGAGGATCTATGAATGATCCAATGTTGTCCCAAATGACTGATGATGATAAATAGACTCCACCTGTGTGTAATCAAGTCTCCGTATAAATGCACCTGCTCTGTGATAGTCTCAGGGTTCTGTTCATAGTGCAGAGAGCATCATGAAGACCAAGGAACGCACCAGGCAGGTTCGAGATACTGTTGTGGAGAAGTTTAAAGCCGGACTTGGATACAAAAATATTTCCCAAGCTTTAAACATCCCAAGGAGCACTGTGCAAGCAATCATATTGAAATGTAAGGAGTATCAGACCACTGCAGATCTACCAAGACCCGGCCGTCCCTCTAAACTTTCATCTGGAACAAGGAGAAGACTGATCAGAGATGCAGCCAAGAGGCCCATGATCACTCTGGATGAACTGCAGAGATCTACAGCTGAGGTGGGAGAGTCTGTCCATAGGACAACAATCAGTCGTACACTGCACAAATCTGGCCTTTATGGAAGAGTGACAAGAAGAAAGCCATTTCTCAAAGATATCCATAAAAAGTGTTGTTTAAAGTTTGTCACCTGGGAGACACCAAACATGTGGAAGAAGGTGCTCTGGTCACAGGAAACCAAAATCCAACTGTTTGGACACAATGTAAAACGATATGTTTGGTGTAAACGCAACACAGCTCATCACCCTGAACACACCATCCCCACTGTCAAACATGGTGGTGGCAGCATCATGGTTTGGGCCTGCTTTTCATCAGCAGGGACAGGGAAGATGGTCAGAATTGATGGAAGATGGATGGGGCCAAATACAGGACCATTCTGGAAGAAAACCTGTTTGAGTCTGCAAGAGACCTGAGACTGGGACGGAGATTTATCTTCCAACAAGACAATGATCCAAAACATAAAGAAAAATCTACAATGGAATGGTTCACAAATAAACGTATCCAGGTGTTGGAATGGCCAAGTCAAAGTCCAGACCTGAATCCAATCCAGAACCTGTGGAAAGAGCTGAAGACTGCTGTTCACAAACACTCTCCATCCAACCTCACTGAGCTCCAGCTGTTCTGCAGGAAGAATGGGCAGAACTTCAGCGTCTCCATGTTCAAAACTGATAGAGACAAACCCCAAGAGACTTGCAGCTGGAACTGCAGCTGGAACTGCAGCAAGAGGCGGAGCTACAAAGTATTAACGCAAGGGGGCCCAATAATATTGCACGCCCCACTTTTCAGTTTTTTATTTGTTAAAAAGTTTGACACATCCAATGAATTTCTTTCCACTTCACGATTGTGTCCCACTTGTTGTTGATTCTTCACAAAAAATTTAAATTTTATATCTTTATGTTTGAAGCCTGAAATGTGGCAAAAGGTTG
>NC_056501.1:51024327-51029502 GCF_014905685.2 Nematolebias whitei | reverse complement strand
CTTCTGGGTAATACCAGATGGCTAGGCCTCAGACTGACGAAGCCTCTTGGATGAGGGGCGAAACGTTTCTTTTTAACAAAAAAAACGAAGTCCAGATGACATGATTCAACCTTTTTTGTTGTTATATACCTGGATGACTGAGAAAACAAACTTTGTGTTTTTCATACCATACCATACTATACCATACCATACTATACTATACCATACCATACCATACCATACCATACCATACCATACCACACCATACCATGCCATGCTATACCCTACCATACTATACCATACCATACCATACCATACCATACCACGCCATGCCATGCCATGCCATGCCATACTAAACCATACCATACCATACCATACTATACCATACTATACTATACCATACCATACCATACTATACCATACCATACCATACCATACCATACCATACCATACCATACCATACCAATGTATTTATAGAGCACTTAAAACAGCAACAAGGCCAACCAAAGTGCTGTACAACAGAAACAAACAAGCACAGCAGACAGGAAAACATAAAATAAAAATATAGATACAAATAACGGTGGATAATAACTAAATGGCCAACACTGTAGACTACAGACAGGATCAAAACAAATCACACCGTGTTAAAGGCAAGGGAATAAAAGTGAGTTTTCAAGCGAGACTTAAAGACTGTGAGTGTGGGAGCCTGCCTGACACGCAGTGGCAACTCATTCCACAGTCTTGGACCTGCAACAGAGAAATCCCTGTCACCTCTGAGCTTGCGACGGATTTCTGGAACTGAGAGAAGCATCTGGTCTGCTGACCTCAGAGAGCACTGGAGGACATATGGCTGTAGAAGATCAGTGAGATAGGATGGGGCAGAACTGTTCAGTGATTTAAAAACATACATGAGGATTTTGAACTGGGTCCAAAGGTGAATGGATAGCCAGTGCAGGGAGGCCAGAACTGGAGTAATGTGCTCTCTATGGCCTGTACCAGTTAACACTCGGGCTGCAGCATTTTGGACCAGTTGTAGACGTGCAATGGAGGATTGATTGATTCCAAACAGAAGCGCATTGCAGTAATTGAGCCTGTATGTTATGAACGCATGGATCTTCACCCTGTCTTTGAGTTACAGCAACATGCAGTTTTATGTATATTAAAAAGAATAAAACAAACTATCTTTTCTTCACATTGTGTGACTCCCAGCTAATTAAAGAGGCAATAGTCTGATTTTTTTCAGATGTTTTTAGTGTTTTCCTGCAGAAGTTGCCGTAAAGACTAGAACAAGGACCAACAGATGATGTCTGATTTCTAAAATCTGGCTGTCGCTCCCTGCCTCCTGCACCCACCCTTATGACTGAACTGTGTCATTTAAACTGATGAAATATCCCCATAATTAACTTTAGCCATTAAGGATGATGCACACTAACAATATGATTCTGATCAGGTTCTGCTCCAGTTAAGGCCAGCCCAAACACATTGAGGAGATTTGGTTGAAAACTATGTCATATATTTCCCCCTCAGGCTGCCCCCTCACTGCTCTGCAGTGTGGAGATTTTTGGCTGACTTGGCAGCTCTGGTGAGTTATAAATTTCACACAGGGGAGTTCAGCTGTGGAGAGAGTGGGCCAAGAAGTGAAAACACAACAAAATGCATTAGAAAGGCACTTTCACTGTCCCCTTGCATGCAAACAATCCTCATATGATTGATTGCCTCAGTGAATGACAGGCCTAGAATCCCATGAAGGACTAAATATTACAAGATTTCACCCAATCTGTTAGCACTCAGAGTATATGTGTGAATAACTCATCTGCTACCACACTAAACTCCAGCTCAATATCTGTAAAACTGACCAAGACATGGCCATTGATGTGATTTTTGGGGTCAGTTGGCTGTGGTGGCCATCTTGAATCGCATGTATTTCAAAAGGTATCCAGAGAAATGTCATTTCCTGTGAAAATGTCATGTGGATGCCTATTGGTTAATGATTTTTGCTAAAACCTGCTGAAAAAGTTGAAACCAGGCTCAAAAGAAACTTGTAAACTTTAAATGCTGAGATTTTCTGAAAGGAAAATCAAAGAGGAGAGGAGCAGAAAAACTGCAGAAATGTGTAGAAAACGCTGAACAGAGCAGAAATGTAGCAGAATAAGCTGAAATAGACAGAAAGGCTGAATAGATCACAGCAAACCTTAAATTAGCAAAACAGAAACTTAAATGAGCAGAAAAAATTGAAATGACTGGAAACAGCTGCGTCTTGGTGAGTTTTACAAATACTGAGCTAAAGTTTGGTGAGGTAGTAGCTGAGAGTGTTCCCCAGCACATCCCCCATGTTGGGGACTTTCAGCTACTACCTCACCAAACTTTAGCTCAGTATCTGTAAAACTCACGAGAAGCAGCTGTGTTTGTGTCTACTTAAGTCAGTTAGCTGTGGCAGCCATTTTGAATTGGCTTGACTCCAAAAGTTCATCAACTGTTCAACCAAAGTTATCTTCTGAGTTTCATTGAAATCTATCCAGTAAATGAGCACATTTCTGCTCAGTCTGTTAGCAAAACAAGTTGAAATCCATCCATCCATCCATCCATCCATCCATCCATCCATCCATCCATCCATCCATCTTTACTCGCGTCTTCCTTTTCAGGTCATGGGAGTCACTGGTGCCCATATCCAGCAATCACTGTACAAGAGGCAGGGGAAACCCTGGACAGGTCTCCAGTCCATCACAGGGACACATAGAGACAAATGAGACAACAACCATTTACTCTCTCACCTAGAGACAATTTAGAGTTACCAGTCAGCCTAACATGCATGTTTTTGGTCTGTGGGAGGAAACTGGAGTACCTGGAGAAAACCCACGCAGCACAGAGAGAACATGCAAACTCCACCCAGAAGGTCCCTGGGCCAGGATTTGATCTGAGGACCTTCTTGCTGAGAGGCAGCAGCTCTACAAAGTGAGCCACTGTGCCGCCCGAGCTGAAGTCAGTGAGCTTATTCCTCTGTGTTTAATGCATTAGGACTTGTTCACAAATATTATTATGTAATGCAAACTGACAAACATGCAAATGATCAGTTTATTCATGCAGCCATCAGGAACCTATATGAAGCAGCCATGTTGGATTTAGAGGTTGTGGTTGGTAAGAAACTTCTCAAGTCAAAAATCCAACTTTTGGGGTTGTTTCAATTCATTTGACCAACTAGGAGCTCTGACAGTTTGACTTCCAAGCACTAGTGGAACGCGCCGTGATGTTTTACCTGCAGCCGTACGGCGCAGCTCAGTCAGTCTGAGTTTTAAAATCACTCCAGGAATTCAATGACACGTCTTTTTCACGAGTGTTCAAAGGATTAGGAGTCCTTAGCCAGGTTTTAGAACATGTGTCGAGTTGAGTCATTTACTGGTTCATTTTATTTTAAGTTGTAGGTTTTCGTGTTTAAAAGACTAAAGTAAAAAAAAAAAAAAGTCACCAATCTGTTTTCAAGTCAAGTTACATAAAAAGGTGAGGCTGATGTTTGAATAAAAGGGTAAGCTCTAAACCTACAGGGAAACTTTGTCTGTGTAATGACTTCTCTCTTCTGAAAACTGTTTTTATCCATTTTTTTTGTCCACTTACAATAAAACAAATACCGGTAATCATTGTAGCATTATGTTGACTTTCATTAAATCTGCAGTGTTGGGTCAAGAATCTTCCAGTCAAACGTCTTAATGAGTCTAAAACTCTTTCAGTTTCTGATACAACAGATTCTGTCTGGTTGTTGTAGCTTGACAGAGTCCGCACAGGAAGGTACCCTGGAGGGAAAATGGGCCAGCTGCCACTTATGTTTTAGATTAATGAAAACATTAGGAGCTATTTCTGTGACAGGAGGTGAGTCACACACCTGCCCTGCATTGCTCTGTTTAGGTTTCACTGATTTCCTGGTTTAAGTTGTAGTTTTGAACTATCTGCTGAAGATGAGCACGAGATGTTAAAGACAGCAAAACGTTATCTTCTCTGTTTACCAGTTCAGTGGTTGACTGGGACGTTGTGTTTGCTGGAGCTACATCAAAATATAAAAATCTTGAAGTGGCAGCCCTGTGTAGGGGTATGGGATATCCATTGATTATCAGTTATGAATTATGCTTCATAATTCTATTAAACTCTTGGGGCACCACCTCGTTTTGGGGAAAATTTAATATTTTGACTTATTTACGAATCATTCTAACCATTCAATCCCAGAAAAATGTGAATTATTTTCCCGTGAATAAAAAAAAAATCATTGTTTTATATCGACAAAGATGCTAAAAAGGACAGATTCCGTTGTGAGATTTTTTTTCTGTATTTTATTACAAAAATATAATAATCAGTGATAATGACTATGACTATATATGCAAACTATCCATCCATCCATCCATTACCTTTACCCGCTTCTTCCATTTTGGGTCACGGGGGTCGCCGGTGCCCATGTCCAGCAATCACTGTGCGAGGGGCGGGGTACACCCTGGACGGGTCGCAAGTCCATCACAGGGACACATGGAGACAAACGAGAAAAACAACCATTCACTCTCTCACTCACACCTAGGGACAATTTAGAGTTACCAATCAGCCTAACATGCATGTTTTTGGTCTGTGGGAGGAAACCGGAGTACCCGGAGAAAACATTTGCATGCATGGAGAGAACATGCAAACTCCACCCAGAAAGGCACCTGGACTGGGATTTGAACCAAGGACCTGCTCGCTGAGAGGCAGCAGCTCTACCAGTTGCGCCACCATGCTGCCCATATGCAAACTAATACTACTAAAATAAAACATAAAATGAATCTGTGAAATTATAGCCGGATATCAAATGACTTTGAATCTTAGAAAATTGTAAAGTTATCAATGCTACCAAAACTTTAAAAGACAGATTTAGGACTGGTTCATTGTAAAATATATTTATTTATCTCTGGTTTGTGATGGATCTAAATATTTCTAAGATGAACTGTCTGATAATTTTTGTGATGTCAGCATCACCAGCAGGCAGATGAAACCAGGAGTTTTACCGCATTCGAACAGCCTCCAGGTGGACACCAGACAGGTGTGCAGCCGGTGCATCTGCGATGAATGGCAGTCACCTCTCTTCTGGTTCTGGTTCTGTGGTTAGCTGTTTGGATAGGTTACTCACAGATCTGGTTCTGTGGTTAGCTGTTTGGATAGGTTACTCACAGATCTGGTTCCGTGGTT